>NC_132842.1:5761231-6061231 GCF_048164855.1 Canis lupus baileyi
GGGGCTCGGTCGGAAGGGACAGGCCCAGCAGTTCTCGCTTTCAGCTGAAGCTTCACGTAAGGTCCGCCTCCGCCCGGTTCTCGACGTCTCGAGTCTCAGGCACCTGTCACCGAGTCCCTTTTGGTCCCGGTGGGTGGGGCAGAGCGAGGGACAGTGGCTCCCGGGGACCCCACGAGGCGCCTTTACCTGTTGCGTGTAGAAACGCATAGTTGACCTCCGCTTTGGGGCAGCTGCAAGGCTTCTGATTACAAGCGCAGGCGGCCTTCCTGGAGGTGGCGCGCGGGGGCTCGCTCCCGCCACTCTCCGCGGGCTTCTCGGCATCTCCGTAGAGCAGGGCTGGGCAAGCATCACGAGAGCGCTGGTGAGCCGCCGCCGGTCCCCGCTCCCTCGCCCCTGCCCAACCCCGGCCAAGAAACCTCGACTCCGCTGTTGGGGATGCGGCGGTGAGAAGGTGACATTGCCCCCGCGGGACCCAGAGGCGACTGACCGGCCGTGTTCGACTCCCTCCCCGGCACGGGCAGGGCACTCACCGCACAGCTTGTTTCCGATGCCGCCCGTGAACTTCTGGGCCACCTGACACCAGGCTCTCGCTGCAAGGAAAGACAGGTAGGAGGACAACGAGGCAGAAAGACAACAGCGGACGAAGTGGGAAATTTCGTTCTATGGGAACAACCGCAATAAACCCGGGGTACGGAAAGGGGCCGCCCGGGGCTGCGCACCGAGGACAGGTGCAGGAGGGGCGCAGGAGCCTGGCGGTCGGTCCAGCCTGACCTTACGCTCGCTCATTTGTTCCGAGAGAAGCCTATACCCCAGCCCTTTGCATTTGCCTTCCAGGGGCCAAGAGGTTCAGGCAAACTCCCCTTCCTGGCTTCCTCCAACGAGTCTTCCTAGTAACGAAGCTGTCCATTTTCCTTGCGGGCTCTCCTCCCTGACCAAGAATTCTCTTTTCCCTTATCCCCCGCTTCCCCACAACCACTCTATCCCCCACAGGGTCCAGGCACCAAGATGGAGGCAGCGCCCCAGGCCCACGGCATTCCGTGTCGAGGAGACGCCTCTGTGTCTGAAGGGCTCTCCCAGACTCACTGAAAAGGGTCTGAGATTCTTTGGGTGTCGTTCCAAGGGAGAAGGGCCTGTGGGTTTTTTTTGTCTCTTGGGCCATCAGGGACCTACAAGGATAGCAGAGCCAAGTGTCCGAAGTTTCCTGTTGCAGGTGGAAAAAACTCCTTCGTCTTCCCTAGCACCCCAAACCCCGGCCCTCCCGCCAAGCTCGCCTGCTGCAGGCCCCTGTTCCCCTACCTGTGCTGGGGTTCTCGGGATCCCCGGAGCCATCTTCAGACCCGAAGGACCAGAAGCCAGAGCCTGGAGATGCCATCAGCGCTGTGAGACCCGAGCGGGTCGCCTCCGAGTGCGAAGTGTCGGCGAGCTGCCCTCGGCTCGGCCCTGCGCGCGCGTGCGTGTGTGTAGGAGTGTGGCGGCAGGAGGGCACCGCGCGGGGACCCGCGTGGCCGTGCGGCAGAGGGTGGGTGTCACACAGGGGGAGGAAACGTGCGTGAGTGCGTGTGTGTGTGTGTGTGTGTGTGTGTTGGGGTTAGGGCTTAGAGACGCGGCAACTCTGAAAGCTGAGGTTAAAGAGGGAAGGAGACTGAAGGGTCCGCGCAACAGGAATATGGGAAGGCGCCGAACACCCGATTGCTTTTGAAGGCGAAGGAGTCCAATCGGGATCGATGAGGGGGCGGCGGAGAGAAAAAAAATGGGAGAGGGAAGATGCGAGGCAGACAGCGCGCACGAGCCGAGCCGGAGTCAGAGTGGGTGGGTGGGAGGCGCGCAGGGGAGCCCCCGGGGAGCGCTCGCCGCGAGCCTGCGAGCAGCGCCCGCGAGCTTGGGAGCGCTGTCCAGGGTGCTGCCGCCCCGCACGGCGCGCGGGCTTCTGCGAGGGGTAGACCTGAGAGACCTTGGCGAGGCGGAGCGAGCGGCCGAAGCGAGTCAGTCTCACACGGGCATCGACTGGCGTATTGTTTGAGGTCTGGCTCCTGCTGCGGGAAGGAGGCGCGATTTCCGCGCAGCCTTCTTCCAAGGCGGTGCTGAGGTCGCTGTGACCTCGAGAGCCCCGGCGGCTGGGCTGGAATCACGAGCGGTTCGTGAGCCTGGGGAGGGGACGCTTGGAGGAAGGGCGCCTACGCACTGAAGGGCTCATTTCAGCTTCTTAGGAGAGCCTGACGCCTTCCCACTGAGCCCCGCGGTGCTCGGGAGCGCGTCATTCCTGCGCTTTGGGGAGCGCGGTCGCCGAACCCCCCCGTCCAGGATCTGCCTGACGGCTGGGAGGACTGCTGATGGAGGCAATTAAAATCCATGCAGGAGCCTATCACCGAGAACCTCGGGCTGGGGGAAAAAAATAAAACGAATGGAAACTTCTTGGAGGGGGGCGAGAGAGAGTCGCAGGCAGGCTGGATTGACGACTGGGGGTGGGGGGATGGGATCTGGTCATTTTGCGACCTTGGCCCGCGGAGGCGTGGAAGGGTTTGCTGCTTTCGTGTGACCTGAATCGATGTGTGTGTGGGAGGCGCGCACAGAGTTTCCAGCTAAGCAATCTGAGCTTTCCAAATTCAAGGCGGAAAGAAGGAAATGCCTGCTGGGACCTCGAGTCAACGGGCCTCAAATCAATGACCTCCCCCCACCCCGGCCCCTCCGAGAATCATCACGATAGCGGGGTGGGTTGGGGTGGGGAGGTGGGTGGTGAGGTGGGGAGATTCACTATTTCTGAGGCCTGGTGGGAAGGGGTAAAAGAGTAGAAATCTCTACTCTTTTACAATATCCTTTCGCTCGAAGCTGTTAAACAAAGGGAAGACGCCCCGAGATTCTGGGCCGCGTTGCTTTCCCTCGGTAGCAGAGATCGCCATCAAGCAGACCTCAGGGCTCCTGGGCTCTTAGAGGGAGGGCGAGGAAGACCTCGATGGGGAAACGCTGGGTCCTGCCTCCCGGGCGTGCATTCCCTTGGGCGAGCGATTATCATTTCCACTCTATCGTTCACAAGCCCTCATTTCTCTGACCTCCTGAATCAAGTCCCCAAAGCTGCTGCCAAAGCAGCGACTCACGGACACTCGGTCTTGGCTACCATCCCTCGATCCTCGCCTAGGAAGGGCTTCCTGGTGCCTCGGTGGCCGCATGCAAGCCCAAGTCCTGTGTCTCCAGGCACTCTCCGGCCTGGTTAATTCTCTCCACGAAGCTCTGTCTTCTTCTTACCCGTTGGACTGGGGGAGAGCAGTAGGATCTGAACAGTGGCCAGGGAGTGGTGTCTGGGAAGGGTGCTGGCCAGGTCCTGCCATAGGCTTGGTGCAAAGCCTTCTGTGTCGGGAAGCCTGCTTCAGGCTGCCGGCGCTTGGTGGGCATGAAATGAGCCCAGGCCTCTGTTTCGCCACCTTTCTCAACGCTCTCGGCTTCAGTGGGCCCAAGTAACGATGCCTGGGTGTAAAGACTTCAGGATTCGGTTGTCTGTGCGGGGCAGGGCAGCTCCGCAGCTCTTGCTCCACCAGGGCAGATGCGAGTCAGAGAGACTAGTTCTTTGTATCAATCATACAAATCCTGGCAATGTTTTGCTTCAAACCATCAGGTTGGGGTTGCAGAACTTTTCTGCTTTGGGTAAGTGGTTGAAGGCCTAAAGATTCTCACAAAGCCCCGAAGGAAGAAGCGGACTAACAAGGAAGATAGAAACCACAACACCTAGATATAACATAATTTTTTAACGCAATTTAAAATTCTACTGTTTGAGCTCGATTAAATCCAGCAGCTCTGGAGTACTTTGAATGTAATGGTGGTATTTGCATTTTTTATTTAACACACCCTACTTCACAGCACTCAGCGATCTGATTTGTCTTTCCTTAACATGGTCCCTCCCTTGAAGGCAATTTGCTTTATAAAGACTTTGATTTCGCAAAGGAGCCTGTTCCCCCCTACTCTCAGGCTTGGCGTTGGAGATAACAAAAGAGCTCAGGGAGGTAATAATTACAGTCATTAGTTCACAAAGGAGGCAGCCACCAAATGGGAAGGGGAGGCGGGCCAGTGCTCCGTGGAAAAGCTTTCTAAGCCTCTTCCTCAATAGAGGGTTTAGAGAAACCCTTGCTCCTGGGGCTGCTCTCCCCGGCGGATTTCCTGGGTTGACCTATTTCTTGTCCGCGGATTATCCAGAGATGGCATTGCAGGTCTCCCAAAGAAGAATGTTTGGCACAAGTTTTCCCCTGTGTCTTTCAGTGTTTAAATGTGTAAGGACAGAAAAGGAAGGGAGATGGAAAGGAAGAGAGAAAGAGAAAGGAGAGAAAACAAAGACAAAAGAAAAAAAGGAAATAAAAACACTGAAACCTTTTACCAAGTGTTTGCATTCCCTTTCCCAGTTCCTACTTAAAAAGGGGGTAGAGAGTTTACGGAAGAAGCCTATTGCTTCCCAATCCAGCAACCGAAGGGTGGGGCCTCTGGTCCACACAGGCCACTTTAGAAGCTTGAAGAAGGGGCCTGGCATGGAAGGGGAGCTTATTAGCTTTTTCCCCCCAGAGGGCCTCCTGGTGCTGGGTGGCTGGGTGGGTTGGGCTGGGTGGGGGGAACTCCATTCACCTCGGGTTTTAGACTCTCTCTCTCTCCTCCTCGACAGTGCTCAGGGCTCGCAGGTGGTGGGAGGGCTTCACTGGTGCCTGTGCTAGGCCCAGCCAGCAGCCTGTCACAAGTGAGCAGTTGGTCTCTAAGGCTGATCCCAAGCCGAGGCCACAAGGAGAAAACCCAGGGAAGGAGCAGGACCTACAATACACTTAAACTCTGAGCTCAGTCGTGCCACAGGAGGAGGTTTCCCCTGGAGCAGGTCTCATTGTAAAATGAAGAGGTTGTGCCGGTCCTCTCTGGGGGTACCTTTCAGAGCCAACATTTTGGGTTGGATTACAGATGGGTGAGTGGCACAACAAACATTCACCCATTCTCACTCAATTCTCCAAACTTTTCCCCAAATTTCTGGGCTCTGGGCCACAGCAGCAAGTACACCAGCAGGAGGAACAAGCCCCATCCCAAAACCCTTCTCCCAACTCGGTCGACCGTCAAATCCCTTCGCCATCCTTCCTGACGCTCTTCAGACCGCTTAGACGCAGAGAGTGTCCGTTCCAGATAGGCGCAACCCAGGTTTTAAAATAAGATGCAGTCAACTGAAGGAAGGCAAACCTCTGCCCGCCCATGGTCCTCCTCTTTCTCTTAAATACGTCCAAATTCAGAACCGAGGAGATTGCCTCAAATTTGCAGACAAGTAGAACCTAAAAACCCTGACAGTTTGCTCAGTGGTGGGGCTGACGGTGTGTGTGTGTGTGTGTGTGTGTGTGTGTGTGTGTCGGCGGGCAGGGGGTTGCGGTGGAGACTTGGGGATTTGTCCCTAGGCCATGTTGGGGCACAAGATGTGGGTTTTAACTTACATGGTATGTTTGTTTGGGAAGGCTGCAGGCTGGCGTTGTTCGCTGGTGGAGACGAGAGGCACTGTCACCCCCTCCCTGGGGACCTGCACGGTTGGACAGCAGTCGTCCAGCCCTAACGGGGAATGTGGTGGCCCAGCCCCGAAAGCCACGGACTTTCCCAGGCACTTTCTTTATTCAATCACCTCAACAATCACGAGAAAGAAAAGCGCGAGTCTGAGATGAAGTTCATCTTCAAAGCCTCCCCCGGCCCCGGCTTTGTTTTGCTTGCCCCTCCAGTGTCCCGCGGGCCTGGGAGAGCCGTTTCCAAGGGAAAAGAAATCGGTGACGTCTCCCAAAATGAGAGAGGAGGGATCGGCGCGAGGTCGGGCGCATCGGATCCACAGGAGTTGCAAATGGGTGAACAAAAGGATACACAGGGGCCCAGGGATGGGGTGCCCCAACTGGCGGGCCGGTGGGAGCGGAGGGTGCGGTCGGAAGGGCTCACAGAATTCTCCGTCTCCGGAGGCGCGAGCGCAGGGAGAGGCCCCTGCCACCGTCAAGGCCGCGCCTTCCGCGCCCGGGGACGCCAGCGCCCGAGGGTCTCCCGCCTCGGCCCCTGCAAGCCCCCCAGTCCCCCGCGCATTCCCCCGGCGGTGGCCCCGGGAACAGCCGGGCTACACCTGCTGCAGGAGGCGCTGCCGCTGGGAGGTTTTACGCAGGAGCCTCCTGTAGTCGTAGGGGTTCGCTGCGGGGTCATTTTCCTCGGGCTCCGGGTCCTCCTCCGCCCAGCACCTGCAGCGAGACCCGGGCCGCGGAGTTAGAGGCGCCAGCCCAGCAGCGCAGCCCCGCCCACCCCGAAAGCCGGTTCTATTCCCCCACCTCCCGCCAACCGCAGGCATTTAGGAACCGCACTTTCAAAACACCGGGAGAGTGGCCGAGTGCAGCTGCACAATTTTCTCAGCAGGTTTTCAACTGTCCCCATGCCGGCGGGGGAATCTGGTGACTCTGTGTCAGATGACAGCCAAGTAAGGCGGCAGAAGGTGTAGCTGGGAGAGGTAAGCTTCCTTCGGTTTGCAAGAACTCACAACCAATAAACAAATATTTATTTTAGTACCTTAATTTTTTTCCACCATAGTTCGGTCAAGCAGGAACATTCAAAGCGCCTAAATAGATAACCATCATTTTGCACTTTAAAACTGCTCAAATGTTTCTCGGAAGCACTCCTCCCAAATCGGATCAACCATGTTAGTGGTGGTCCCCGTCAGCTCTTTCAAGGGAGGCCGCTCCACCACGTTTCCTGAACCAACTCTACCTTTAGATTCAGCAACTTGCCTCTGGAGGAAGGGCACTCTCTTCTTCCAGGTGCAGCTACACAGATGCACTCATTTACTTATGTGGTACCTGCTAAGTATTAGCCTCAGTGTAGGCTAAAGGTGAACAAAAGCCCCCACTCTCATGGAGTTGAAGAGGAGCAGACTATAGGGACAACCTTCCCATGCCAGGTGGTGAGAGGTGCTATGCAGAAAAATAAGGCAGCCTAGTGAGAGAAGACTGGTGTGACATATGTGTTTGTGTGTACAAGCAATTCCGTTGAGGGTGACCAGGAAATGCCTCTCTGGTAAGGTGACACATGTGAGAAGAGTCCTGAAGGAAGAGGAGGGGTGAGTGAGCCAGGCAGATATCTTAGGGAAGAGTGGTCCTGCCAGGATAATGGGTCAACCAGTGTAAAGGCCCCGAGACTATGGTGTGTGTATGGTGTTCAAGAACAGCAAGGAGGCCATTGTGGCTTGATTAAAGTAAGCAAGGGGGAGACAAGCAAGGAAGGAGAGTAGGAGGAATGAAGGGACAATGTGGCAGAGAACTGAGTGCTTTGGGACCCTGGCAAGAATTTGAATTTTACTTGAGCTAGGGAGACACTGGAGGGATATGAGTGGAGGATTGGTTCATAAAAGGATCTGACTGCTACAGGGGAAGTAAAGAGGTCTGTTAAAAGATATTGCAAAAGTCCAAGCCACACTGATGGTGACGCTTACAGAAGAGGAAAGAACTGACCAGCTTTTGGTCATGCTTGAAAGTAGAACTGAATGAGTCTGCTGATACTTTGGATGTGGGGTATAAATGAAAAGAATCAAGAATGGCTGTGCGGTTTTTGGCTTCAACAACTGAAAGGATGAAGTTGGTATTTAATGAGATGAAGAAGGTTATAGGAGTATATTTTTTGGGGGAGGGGGAGATAAATGTTTTGGTTTGGGTTTTTCAAATTTTGAGATATTTATTAGACATCCAAGAGGAGATAATGAATAGGCAGTTGGATATATACATCCTTATCTAGGCTAGAGATTTCAGTTTAGGAATTTTAAGTAAATAGATAATATTTAAGGTCATGAGAGTATTTGTTGATAAAGCAAAGGGCTGGGACACTCCAATGTAGAGAGGCAAGAGAAATGAGGAGGAATCAGTAAAGGAGAATTAGAAGAGAAGCCAGTGAGGTAGGAGGTGAATCAAGAAGTACTATCCTGGAGTCCAGTGAAAAATAGGTTTAAAGAAAAAAATGCAAAATGCTTCTGCTAGGACAAGATAAAGATTGAGAATAGATCATGGGGTATGGCAAAATTGAGGTCACTTGTGACCTTGATAGGGGCAGTTTCAGTGGCCTGGTGGGGACAGAATCTTGAGTGCAGGGGCTTATGAGAGAATGGGAAGCAAGGGCCTTGAGAAAGAAGGATCACTCTCGTGTAAATGCTCTTTTGCTATCATGAAGAGCAGGAGCATGGGTTTTGGAAGGGGGATTGAGTCAAGGGTGTTTTTTTATGATGGGTCCAATTATATCATGTTCACAGATTGTCAGAAATGATGTAGTAGAGAGGACAGACATTCAAGATGTAGAAGAGGGAGGGGAATAACTGCAGGACAACGTTCTTGAGCGGATAGAAGGACTTGGATTCCGTGAACAACAGGAAGGTCTGGCCCTCATTAGTAGGAGAGTCATCCGTAGTAAACTGAGGGAAGCATATAGGTAAGCGGTAGGTTTGGCCGTAGGAGTATGTGTCTGTTATCTATTATTTTCTCAGTGAAACAGGAAAGACGGTTGTCATCTGAAAGCAAGGAGGTTTTGAAGGTTTGAGGAGAGAGGAAGGCATCTGAAAGAGTGGCCTGGGAAAGTGGGACAGTGGAATTTCAGGGAGATATAGTATTGCAAAATAGCTGTAAGGGGGCCCACCTCAGGTGTGTGCTCATACATCTCGAGTGAGGTTTGGTTGTGTTTTTCTCTAGCCATGTACAGCTGTGTACGTGCAGGTATGAACTGGGTAAAGTTGGGTTTACCCAGCGTTGGGGTTTGCCAGTTGACTAACTGAGGGAGAAATGGGCAGGATCATTGAAGGTATACGCAAAGCAGGGAAAATAATAATCAAAGGAGACAGCTAAATTTTTGCTTGCAGATGAGTATGCCCTTATTCTAGTCCATTCTGAATAGAGAATTTAAAAAAAGACACCTTTGGGAAGGTTTTTAGGGCATTTGAACTCAGTGGATATTTGACAGGAAAGGTCTTTGGGATACCATGGGTATCACCTATGGGGCAGGTGATCATTCTCTTTTGATCAACTGACTTGAATTCTCATACCTATTCAGCTCATTTCTGTTGTGAGCATGTTGAGTATCAACCATCTTCCAGGTACACCACACATGTTATCTCGAATTCTAAGGACAGCTTCGCAAGGCCTGAGAGGTTATCCTTAGACTTCGTTGGCAGATGAGGAAACAGACTGATTCTACTTGATACAGCAAGTGAGGAGTGGAATGAGGATTCAAATCCATGTCCACCCCACTCAAATCTCATACCTTCCCCAGTGTACCCCTTTGCCTCTTTTCTGCTGATGTTTTCTTCGTGATTCTACTATCCCTTGGCCAAGGCACTCTTGTCACATTTTTTCCTTCCCTGACCATCCTCCCTATATCTCCTTGTCATAATTAAAACTTGGCTATGCCTTAAAAACCCTCTCATTATTGCTCAACGGAGATCCCACTAAGACCCACCTTAGGAGATGAGGGGCCCTTAGTTCTGTTGTCTTCTAATGACATCCTCTAATCATGACCTGCTCCTACTTTTAATCACTTAAAGTCCATGAGATGCCCAATGTCATCACTGTTGTGGTTCCTGATTCCCAGACCTACTCACACCTTCCTGGGTAACATTAGTCATATACTTGGTATATGTGCATATTAAATATACAATATATAAAATATTATCAGAATAATGTTTATTTATTAATATATAAATAATATACTTGTTTGTATATAATATATAAGATATGTATTTATCACATAATAATTTAATGTATATAATAATTATATATATATTCTTTCTGCAATAATGTCTTCCAAGACACACTTTGAGGCCAAGTCTCTTTAATTGTCTCCAGATGTCTTTTAGAGCTGTTTTTCTGCGTTTTGTTTTCTATTTATTTACTTGTTTGTTTCAGAGGTAGAATTCAGAGATCCATCAGTTGCATGCAACACCCAGGGCTCATCACATCAATTGTTTTCTATTTTAAGTCCAGGATCCCATCAAGATTTACTTGGTGCATTTATAGTTTTGTCTCTAGTCTTTCTTAGCTTAGAAAAATCCCCCTCTTGGAGTTACCTTGTTTAGCTTCGTTTGATCATTTACTTTCTCTCTAGAGTCAAGCTCTTTGGTGATGAGGATGACATTGTTTGCACCACTGTGTCCACCCCTTCCTCAAGCACCCAGCATAGGGCTTTGACAGGGAAGCAATACAGAATAGCGTTTCATGTCATTGACTCTAAACTCAAAAAGCCCTGTGATCAGATTCTGGCTCCCTTGCTTTTTATCTAAGTGACTTTGCAGTCATTAAACTTTGTAGACGTAGTCTCCTCATCTATAAAATGGGGCAGTGAGAGGCACTGTCTCACAAGGTTGCTGTAAAAATTAAATGGGTGAACAGCATAGCACCCAGCCCAAAGGAAGCACTCAGCCAATGCTGGCTTCTAGCATTCCCATTCTAGTGAACACTAATCCACGTCTGCAGACCTGGATGCAACACCAGGCAGTATTTCAGGGATATAATGCTTTTTATAGTAGATGTGTGTCTGTGGTTGGGGGGAAGGGGAGAATGAATATACTAGAAAGGAGGCAAATTGGGTTGTTAAAATGGGAAGTGGATATGTCAATGGAAAGCAATTTGAGCAGGAAGTGAAAAACCTTGGATCTTAGTTCACTAACTCAGTGTGTGACTTGGGGCAAGTCACTTAATCTTTTTGGGCACTTGTCATTCTCCTGTGATTAGACTGGTGCATCTAAGCTCCACCAATGTTACAGTTCTTGATCTCAGGATGGAGGAAACACATCTTTTGGAGACAAGGGGCAGAAATCAAGTAGATTCTGGAAAAGCAAATAAAGATGAAAAGATCCACCATCTATGGAACCTGTCCCCTATGCCACATGTGCTGTTAAGTACTTCACAGACATCATTTCACTTAATCTCTAATCTCTATGATCATTTCACTTAATCTCTATGACAATGTGGTAGTTACTAGTGAATCCTTTTCCAGATGTGAAAACAAGCTTGGAGAGGTCTGGTAACATGAGCAAGGTCCTCAACTGCCAAGTGGCAGAATCAGGATCCAATCTAAGGCTGACTGACTTTAAAACTTCTTCCCTTAACCACCAGGTCACACTGTGTAAGAAATGGTGAGGGTTCTGAGTGCTCTATGCTGGCAGGATGTTCACTTAGGATTCTGGAAGAACAGCTTTCCATTGCCTGTCATTACTCCCATTTCTTATAAACCACATTTCCATTTTATTATGTGCCCTCAATTCTCAAAACTTCACAGAAAATTTTTTTTGGGGAAAAAATTCCAAAATAATAAGTAAGCTACAAATAGTTTAAGTACTTAATGTCAAACAAAGTTAGTGGTGAACTGAGAAATCAAATCCCAAACATGTATTTCTATATGAGTCTTTCTTCCAGATATTATTTGGGTCTGAAGTCATGGATTCTGAGAAATGACAGCATAACTGAGCCAGTAAGTGTTGAAGATTCCATTGGTTAGTACTTCAACACAGAGTTTGGTTTATTGCTTGTCATTAGTAGGACTATGCAATTTATTGTCCAAAGTAAGGTACGTTTTAAATTAAAAAAAATTGAAAAACAATTTTTATTTATTTGAGGGGGGGTGGGGGGGAGAGAGAGAGAGAGAGTGCGAGAGCACACACAGGTGCGCAAGTGAGGGGAGGGGCGGAGGGAGAGAGTCTTCAGGTTCCCAGCTGAGTGCAAAGCTCACCACTGGGTGGGTGTGTGTGTGTGTGTGTGTGTGTGTGTGTGTGTGGAGGGGCTGATGTCACAACCTATGAGATCATGACCTGAGCTGAAACTAGGAATCAGATGCTTAACTGACTGAGCCACCCAGATGCCGCAAAGTGAGGTACTTTTAAAAGAAGGTGCTGTTAACAATGACACCAAGAAAACAGGTATGAAACGGGTTGTCTAAATACTCTACCATAATCCTTGAGTTTACTTTTAAACAACACATCAGTCTTAAGAGGCACTATTCAGTGAGAATACTTTGTTACAGTCCAAACACAATGACAGTGCTTCAGAAATGGAATTCTTAGTAAAACATAGAAAATGCTATTCTTTAGGAAATAGTGTATTACCTGTTGTCAGCATTAAAATATTGATGCTGGTGTTCTCCATGTTGTCTTCCACCTCTTACACTAGGGTTATGTTCCTTTGGTCTAGAATGACTGGGCAAAAATTCCTTGTAATAGAAATCTTCCAGGTCTAATAATTTTCCTTGACTGTAAATAAACACATAAACACATCATGGTTTCAATCTACTTTTATACTCAAACTTTACAGGATACTTGTTTTCTTCTTTTATTTTATAAATTTAGGAGTAACACATACATGTCAATAGAAACAAGAGGAGTCTTGGAATACATAAGACAGTATACACCATAAATTAAAAAGAGAAACAAACCCCTCATCTCTTACCTTTAAGAGAGCATTAGCTGCTGGAGCAGCTTTTCCTGGCTTCATCTTATTCACGTTGGCCCAAAACTAGCAGTTGCTAGATAGCCAGTGATTATAAAGTTCCAGTTTGGCCAGTCTAGGACAGGGTTCACAACTGACCCCCGGGCCACTATGAGAAAAGCTGACCTTAATGTGTCAACACAGCATTTTCCAGTTTTCTCAGCCATCGGTTAAGTACAGATGTATACAATGTTTCATGATCTTACTTTACTTCTCTCACAGGTAACCTTCTGTCCTCTCCTTACTGTTGGTCTTTAGTGGGTTAATTTCTGTGCTAAATGGTAATTCCTGCACAGGATATACACACAAGGGTATGTCTGTGACCATTTTAATTCTTGGATTTACTCCCATTAGTCTTGATTCCTGTGATGCTCAGTACCTGAAGTCTGATGGGACTTCATAAGAGGTTAACAGGGAAGGATCTGGAAAATGACCAAGTGTTACAGAGTTTCTGGGGAAGTTGCTTTTCAAGTTACAGATGCCAATTGACAAATTAACTTTCAGAATGCCACTGATACATAAATCAAGAGTTCAGTGTCCACTGGTACTCAATAAAAAAAAAAACCCTTGATTGTTATTAGCACTCCCTGGAAGTCAGTTAATTTGAAATATTGGTATTATGTTAAGATAGTAAATTATTGGTGGGCTGAAATGTTACAGGAAAGGGGACTAGTGTGAATCTAAGTTGCCATACCTGCAAGGTAACACAAACCTTGTTTCCTGACAAATTCGTAAATATTATAAGGAGTGAGATTGAACATGTGTTGGAAGAACAAAAAGCAAAGGAGTTTGGGGAAAGAAAGTTCATGGACACCAAGTGTGTTCAGATTGCCCAATCAAAACCATATTAATGGACAGAGAAAAGCAAATTCTGTATGGGGACAATACAATTCACTCATAAATGATCTGATCTTAATGTATGCTTTGCACTGTGCTAATTCAATATGTTTCTAATAGGTAAGATGATCTTCTAAATTACATATAAACCACATATTTATAATATAAATGTATTGAGAGGATACTACTTTCCAAATCTATTCACATAAAATAGGTGATTTTAAAAAATAGGTGATTTTCAATTGTAATTTGAACATATGGATTTATATTTTGTTTTGATAAGATGTCATTGAAATTTAGAAATAATAATTTACCTATCTTTTCTTGGTCTTCGTTTTTCTTCTTGGATTGATTTCTAAAGGGAATGGAAAAATTTAAAAATTAATATATGATTAATATAATTTAACTCATTAATATTATTGATGTATTTACTATAATCTTAATATATAAATACATTTGTTCCTATAAAGTCAACTTAGACATAAGCAAGTGGATATAATGTTTTTAAAATATAATGAAATATAATTCACTCAAAATTTACTAATTATAAATTTGTGATTGCTTTTTACTGGGCCTGGACTGTAATTAATCTCTGCATTCCATGTCAAAAAAAGAGTTTGCCACACAGTGACCAGTGAACACAAAATTACCTAAGGTCCATCTGCTTACAAATGGGAAAAAACATGTCAGAATTCCTAGAAAACCCATTTCTCTATTACAAATGCAGCTGTGAGTTAGGTAAGTTGCTTAGGCTGCTTTAATGTCTTGTGTATATGTCATCTTTGTCTGCTGGCAAAGCAGATGGGTGAAGGCAGATGTTAACAGTCCACAGAAGAGTAGAAGTGTGACTTTGCTAACTTATAGGAGCCCATTTACAGCATAAAAGCAACAGAATAGATAATATATGTGTTCATTTGCAAAATTTTTTCCAGTTAAGAACTTTATGTATTAAGGCACAAATTAGAATATATAAGTCTGGATTTAATTAGATACAATTTTAATCAATACATCAATCTGAACACTAATGAAATGGTACATCATTTTACCTTACATACAAAGAAATATCACCTTTTGTATTGTAACACTAGTAATGTGTTTCACTGTGTTCTGGCTTAAGGTATTTGAACTCACCTATTTACATGTTGTAAGAGCATATATCTGTCTTTTAGGCTGAGAGAACAAATAGTACACTCACCGTGAACAGGCTGAAGATTTTGTAATTGTGGGAACTCTAATGCTACAAGTTGCACCATAAAAGTGCAAGACAATAAAAATGGCAACAAATAATGGTTTGTAAGTATTGAGGGTAGTCCCCGGTATTTTTAGGCACCCTAAATCATTTTTCTCCCTCATGATCTATCATTTGTAATACACTAAAATGGTGGATGAGTCAAATAGTTCATGGTTTCATCTCTTCTTATTGGTTGGTATTTTAGTGGGTGAAGGAGGATGAAGATTGGGAATGCTTAAATGCATCAAGTCTGGGAGTGGACCATTCAAGAGCTAACCATGTAAGGAGCAGGACACCAATTACATTCCTGTCCTCCTTCCCATTCCTATTATGTTTTTGATCCAATGCCCTGGGCCAGAAAGTGCTCACAAATAATTATATTACCGCCATAGGTACAATGGCCCCTAGCAGTCTAGTGAATGATTTCCGCAACTCAGTTGGTGTTAGTTGTGGTGGATGTTCTTTTAATATGACAGAGGTCCTGCCTCCTTGTTCCACTGTCTGAAAAAAATGTCTCTTGTTCTTGACAACAATTTTCTATAATCCAAAGCTATGCTTAAATGATGGCAATATGTTGAATGACAGAGATTCCCTTTCCACCACCATGAATCAAATGTTTTGTTCTTGAATTCTGAAACTGGCAAGGGACCCCTTTTTATTTGGGATCAGCATTTCCATCTGAGAGACTGTGTATTTAACTTGGTTCTCAGTTATAAGAATCTCAGGAAGAGGAAAGAGGAAGAGGAAATACTGTCCAGGCTTATGCTTATTTCAGTCTTGCCTGCAGTAGAATATTCTAGTGAAACATCACTCAAAAATATGTTTTTCCAAAAATCATTCAAGGTGGTTTATAATGGAAGCAATTATACAAGCAAGGTAATAAAGTGGAGGTTGTAAATGAGGAAGAAAGTTGGCAAAAGTGTTAGGATGGAACCTTACATTGGTCCCTTAGTGACCTGGCAGCTGGAGCCAGAGGGAAACATGAAACTGCATTTTTCATCGTGAAGAAGGAAGCATATTGTCCTTCCAGGGAAAGGATTTAATACTAATTTTATCACTTGGGACTTTCTATTAACGACATTTATTTAAAAAAATCTTTTCAATGATAGTTTTGAAATGATAAATTACTAATTTGAAACTTGAAATGAAAAGAAAGAAGCAAATGTCCAATGGCAGTTTCTTGTAGAACTAGAAGAGAGAGAGAAAAGGAGATAAAGATGGCATAGGAATAAAGAGATGTTCTGGGGTGGGTATTTCTTGAGGAGGCCTTTGGAAGGTGGACGTCTTTGCTCAGAGAACTCTGAAGAATCTGTTTCTCAGTCAGTTACACTACAACCTCTCCCCAGAACTTTAAAATTCATATCTGGTACATTATGGCAGACACAATCTTACATTCCTTTTGGAAATACACTAACACTAACTACTTACTTACAGGGCTTCACAAGGATGGAGGAGGCAGTCAAAATGCAGAAGAGAAAAACAACAACCCCATATCCCAGTAGCCAAACTACCCACCCTTCCTACCTACCTATTAGTTTAGGGAAGATACTCTTTATTAGAGAGAATGACCACAAGCAGGGAGAGGGGCAGAAGGAGAGGGGGAGAGAAATAGAGAGAAGCAGACGCCCCACGAGTGAGGAGCCCCTGCACGGGGCTCCATCTCTGGACCCTGAGATCATCCCTAGGCTGAAATCAAGGATCAGATGCTTAACCAACTGGGCCACCCACACGCCCCTGAAACGTTGCTATTTTCGTTCCAGAATCAGAGTGAGCTGAGCCTAAGAAGTGAGCCCGAGAAGCCCAAGGAGGACCTGAGCTGAGCACGCACACCCTGTTGTTTCAGCATGTGGTGCCCGCTCTGCTACTCAGATCTGTGCAGCCATCAGCAAGGTGACTCAGGACCAACAGTTTGCTCAAAAAATGAGTAACAAAACACAATCACTTCAAAGGTCCTGCCAGTTTTATTATTTTCTCCAGTATCTTCCCTAAACTAATAGGTAGGTAGGAAGGGTAGGTAGTTTGGCTACTGGGATTCAAAGATTTATTAATCTTTAAAAAATAGCAATGTTTCCTAGATGTAAGAGACTAAGAGCATCCAATCATAGAAGAGAGCTGGTATTGATTTAAGGCAGCCAGAATGATCACGGAGAGAAGTGACATCCAAGGAGAAACAAGAACTACGGGAACAGGTAATGCAGTTGGGTGCACAGCTGTTTGTGTCAGGAGGTGCAGGGACATCACCCCCACGGCTCTGCAGGCCCAGAAGGGAGGACTGTAACTGCAGCCATGGGGCGTCACTGGTGAGCGAGTCCCTGCCTTCACAGAGCTCGTAGACTGGAGGGGAGAGGCAGACAGGAGAGGAGAACACATATATTTACAAGTGCTCTGAAGACCATGAAGCAGGGCCAGGTGAATACAGGGATGGGTGCTACCTCACACATATGGGGTGCCTGGGTGGCTCAGTGGTTGAGTGTCTGCCTTTGGCTCAAGTCTTGATCCTGGGGTCCTGGGATTGAGTCTCACATCAGGCTCCCCGCAGGGAGCCTGCTTCTTCTTCTGCCTATGTCTCTGCCTCTCTCTCTGTATTTCTCTCATGAGTGAATAAATAAAATGTTTTAAAAATCTAAATAAATATAATTATTTTTGCTCAGTACAGCGGCCTTGGGTCATCAAGAAAAGGTTTACAATCTGCAGTATATTTTAGAAAGAGTTTCATCAAAATCATTTAAAATTATAGAAGGTGGGGTTTTTTGAAACATAGATCTTTTATTGCACGTGAATCATGAATTCCTGTTCCTCTTTCAGTTCAAATGCTTACCGGAAGTGGTCTATAATGTATAAATCCTCACTTGTTGCATTACCTTATTCCCTATAGCAGCATTCCCTGTGTCTGTGGGTATCTCTATGTGGTTTGGTTGTTTCTTATATGGGGAGGGGGAGAGGCATGGCAGTTTTGGGGGGCTTCCAATGACATAACTTTCTTTTTTAGAAACTGTAACCAAATCTTTGCTTAATTTTGCTCAACAGAAATGAGGTGCTTGGTTTATATTTTAGTCTTCTCTTTTCTGGATGCAGTTGGCCATGCCACAGATAACAAAGAATACAACTCTTCAAAACTCTTGAGAGTTACAGATGGCACAATCACTTCCTACATTCCATTCCCTCCTCTGGAAGAAATAGACCATGGTGCTTTCTATCAGTAAGCGGTGCAAGATGGCCAAAAGGAGAGCTTTCAGAGGTCACTCTATTTGCCTGAAAATTTGATGTAAGGACAGATACTTTAATGAGTCTGAAGCACAAGGGTGTGTTGTTGTGTTCCCAAATGATAGCTGGAATCAGAGTTTTCCATAACTAAATCATAATAATGCTTTCAGCAGCAAAATGAAGTTGAGATTTTTGTTTAGTTTTGTTGTTTTTTCTGCTGTCATCAGTCGTTCTACCCATAGGAAAGTAAAAATGCCAATAAAAAAGGCAGTTTGTTCTAGAGAAGCAATTGCAAACCTTCTAGAGACATTCTGCTCCTTGGTATATCTAATAAAGTCATCAGGATCACTGTTCTGGTTTGAATCTTGAAGCCACCACCACCTTAGGTACACTTCAGAAAGCAAACAAAATGGGCAGAGTTTTCCATTGCATGTTTATTTTAATATTGAAAAGAAGATGTCTGTAGGCCTGGGCTTTGCATAAAATAGCATTAATCAAGATGATAACAGGAGAAGATGTGATGTATCTGTCTAGATGTATCTGTCTACTGGTTTTATGGAGGATTTGCGGGGTTATCTTTAGCACTCTATGGTTACAGTCTTGATACAATTCTTTGGCCTCTTGGTTGCATTTGATGTACCTGTACAGGCAGGAGGCCAAAGCAGCAGTAGAAATGGCTGCCACCCTGTCTGTATCCCCTTGCCTGGTTAAAGCCAGCTAACATTCCAGAAAGTGTTTTCCTGGCTAAAGGATGTGAGTCCCATCATAGCTATAGGTTCCACTATGTGTTAAGCCCCAAATTTGGGTACGGGCCAGATAAATATGAACACATGGTGTGTTGTCACTTATACTAATATTCTGGTTTTCTGTGCTTTATTTTTCATTGAAGCCACAGATTTCAAGACATAGGGTTATAAAAAAGATTCCCGTCATTAAAATTAAAAGGTATTAAACCCTTTACATTCATTTAAAAAAGAAGAGGACAAAGGCAAAGTCAAAGTCAACTTTTTGAGGGCAGGGACTCATTTGTGAGGCTCAGAATCTGCTGCATGATTCTGAGAAGGTGGTTGTCAGTAACAGGCACTGCACCTAATTTCAAGCTCTTATAAATTCTCATATCGAGAATGGCATCTGTTGGTGAAGCCCTCATGGTCAATTGTCATTTCAGCTACAGTTAATAAAGGTCACTGAGCATCATTTACCACTTATTTCAGGGTTAATAGGGAATGTCTGGTAATTTCTAATCTTGTTCTCTGCTCTTCTTTCTATTTAACTACATGAACAAATGTCAGGCTAGTTGCTTCCTTTTGGGGTGGGCAGTGTAGAAAAAAATCTGTTATCAAGATTTTTATAAAGCAATAGTCAAATGCAGCTATCTGGAATTTTTGCTTCCTTGATTTGCTTCTAATTGTATTTTGCTCACATTTCACTGCACTCATTTGTACCACAGATATTTACTGTAAGCCTATTATGTGCTAGGCTAAATGCAACAGGCAAACTCCTTGACCTTACAGAAACCACCTTGACCACTCTTTGGCAGTTGTATACTGGTGACAACTTCATGGTGACATGAAGTATGGGCCACCTAGGGAGGACACAGGAAGAGCTCCTTTGGGATTTGGGAGTATCAGGAGGGCTTCTTGAAGAAAATGACATCTAGGCTGGGGGTATTTTGTCCCCATGAGGTGAGAATAGAAAAAGGAAGTGGGTTGTAGGCTGAGGACAGAGCATGTCCAGGGACAAATGCCTACAGACAATGTGAAGAACAGGTACAGGCCAATGAGAGGGAATGGCTGGAGTAAATAAATGTCAGGAGCTGAGGCTGGAAAGGTAAGCAAGGCCCTGATGTTGGCCAGCCCTTCTATCATAGGCCACTAGGAAGTAATTACAAGGCTTTCCATCAGAGGGGTAGCATGACTAGATGCTAATTTTAGAAACACTATTCTAGCTACCATGTGAAAGATGCATTAATGGGAAGGGGAGCAAAACAAGAGAGCAGTAAGAGGAGGGATAGATGCAGAGGAGGGATAGATGCAGAGATATCACCTGGAATTGCTGGCCAGGAGGAGGCTGTGGGCAGAGGAGGTGGAGAGAAACAGAAATTCAGGAGATATTTAAGTGGTAGGATTTTGGATATGGAAGATAAGAAAGAGGGAAGAGTCAGGATAATATTCTGATCATTGGTTTATGAATACAGCCAGTCATTCATTCACAAAGACCATATATCACACATTTCTATTTATATGAAATGTTCAGAATAAGCAAATAGAGGGACGCTTGAGTAGTCAGTGTTTGAGCGTCTGCCTTTGGCTCAAGGCGTGATCCCAGGGTCTTGGGATCAAGTCCCATATAGAGCTCCCTGAAGGGAGCCTGCTTCTCCCTCTATCTGTGTCTCTGCCTCTTTGTCTCTCTCTGTGTGTCTCTCATGAATAAATATATAAAATATTTTTTAAAAAAAGAATAGGCAAATAGAAAATAGATTAGTGGTTGCCTCAGGCTGGAGGGAGGGGATGGAGAATGACTGGGTATGGAGTTTCTTTTTGGGGTGAGGAAAATGTTCTAAAATTGATTATGGGGATGGCTATACAACTCTGAATATAATGAAGACTATTTAATTGTATATTTTAGGTGTGTGAATTGTATGGAATGTGACATAATAAAGCTGTGTGTGTGTGTGTGTGTGTGTGTGTGTGTGTATGCCCATGTACATCCATGGAGAGTACGTAAAATAAACACTAGCCAGTTTGAGTCTGAGTCTGGAGCTTTGGAGAGGTCTAAACAGAGATAAAGATTCAGAAATTGGTAGTAACTGAGGTCATGAGATTGTCCAAAAGTAATGAGAGGAGAAGAGAGCCTAAGATTGAATGCTAGGCAACACCAAGGAGGATAGGAGCCTTCCAAAGACACTGGAAAAAAACATCCCCAGAGAGAAAGCAGGGCTAAGACTGACTTGGAAGTCAAGTGGGAGCTCCATTTTCTGCCCAGAAGCTGGGAAATGTAATTTCAATGGATGGGAAACATTCTCTGGGTGAAATGGGGGCATAGAGAATCACTGTTCCTTCCCTGTGGCAGTGGGAGTGGAAGAGTGGATAAGTGTTGCAGAAGGAAGGACCAGCAGGTACAAAGGACTCAGGAGCATGCCAGGTAGGCACTGGCTGGCAGGGTTTTAAGCAGTAAGCTTAAAAGTTAGTAGGCATGGGGGCCTTGAGAGGGGGCCCCAAGAGTAGTCTGGGGTCCAGTGAGGAAGGCCTCCGCAGCATCTGGACTTTATGTGGAAGGAAGTACTGGACTATTAGAGGGATCAGTAAGGGAGAAACACACTCACAAGACAGTTTAAAGAAACATTCTGGTAGGGTCTGGAGCAGCTGAGATAAGAAGCCTGAAATATTCTGGGTGAGGAATGATGATGGTCTGAAGTAGAGTGTTGCCCATGGGGTCAGAGGCAGGGCATGAATTGGAGTGAGTCCTGGCCAGGAAAAGCCACACTGTAGGTGACAGAGGAGATGTCAGGAATGAGAGAGGGCAAGATCCAGGAAGCCCCCCAGGTTCTTGGTCTGGGTCATCAGTGGTTGATGGTGACACTCACAGATAGCAGGAACAGGAGAGGAAGGGCAGGTGGGCAGGGCTGGTGCCAGGGAGCCCTCCTGTTGCACATAGGGAGTAAGCAGGAGCGGTCAGTCAGAAGACTTGAGTGCAGCTAACGACCCCGGCAGCTCTGCAGTGCCTATCTGGGTCTGAGTTCTGACCAGTGAGATGAGGACACCATCTTAAGGGCTATTCACAAGATGAGATGTCACCTATATGTGAAGCCCCTCCGTCTAAGCCTGGAATTTGAAAGCTGCTCAAGTAAATGTCTTCTTCTTCCTCTTTCCCTTTCTTCTTCTTTTCCTAAAACTTGACCTTTGACCTAAGGTCCCTCTGAAGAGCTCCTTTTATGATGCACTTCTCTTTCTGGTTTGGTATTTGCACCTCAGCTCAATTAACGGACCAGCAGAGAAGACTGCTAGAGGGCAGGGAGAGGCTGGGACCTAGAGGAAGAGGAGTGTTAGCAGTTGCTATGGCTCTCATCTGATAAGAAGAGTGAGCCACTTACATGTAGCAGATAATAGTATGTGGAGTCCTCAGGGTTATTTAATGTTTTGGGTTTCCGGGGCCGTCTTGGGGGTCTCAATATTTTTGGCTCTTCTTCTTTAGAGATACCTATAAGAAAGGTGATCATAAACAAGTTTTCAATTACAAAGACGATTATCAAGCAATGCTTTCCTTTGGGGGTAAATAAGAAATTATATACATACAACTGGGGCTTAAGCTTGGAGAAAGAGGAAAGTTCTTTGTTCCCCCAACCACCCCTTATCATATTCCTCACTACATGTTCCTTCTGCTTGTCTAGTAGTGTGGGGCTTTGAGAGATAAGGGAAAGGAAAGAAGGGGAAGAAAAAAATGTATAGTTTGGTAATGTGGAATAGCGTACAGAAGTTCAGAGGATGATAGGGAGACGAGTTGGAAGTGCTAGAAAATCCTTAAAAAGGGGTTTTATGCCAACATTTAAGGAAGAGTTAATACCTATTTTTCTCAAACTATTCCAAAACACAGAAAAGGAAGGAAAACTTCCATAGTCATTCTATGAGGCCAGCATTACCCTGATACCAAAGCCAGATAAAGATACCATGAGTAAAAATAACTACAGGCAAGTATCTCTGATAAAGATGGATGCAAAAATAACCAACAAAATATTAGCAAACTAAATCCAACAATACAGTAAAGAAATCATTCACCATGATCAACCCAGGGATTTATTCCTGGGTTGCAAGAATGGTCCAATATTCACAAATCAATCAACATGATATATCACATTAATAAAAGAAAGGATCACCATATGATAATTTCAATAGATAAAGAGCATTTGACAAAGTACAACATGTATTATTGATAAAAACCTACAACAAAGTAGGTTTAGAGGGAACATACCTCAACATAATAAAGGCCTTAAATGAAAAACCCACAGCTAATATCATCCTCAATGGGGAAAAACCCAGAGCTTTTCCTCTACACCCAGGAATAAAACAGGGATGTCCACTCTCACCACTTCATTCACTATAGCACTGGAAACCCTATCCTCAGTAATCAGACAACAAAAAGAAATGAAAGGCATCCAAACTGGCAAGAAAGCAGTAAACCTTTCACCATTTGCACGTGACATGATACTCTATATAGAAAACCTGAAAGACTTCACCAAAAAACTGCTAGAACTGAAATATGAATTCAGTAGTCACGGGATACAGAATCAATGTACAGATATCTGTTGCATTTCTCTACACCAATAATGAAGCAGCAAAAAGAGAAACTAATAGGAATCAGTCCCATTTACAACTGGACCCAAACCAGTAAGATATCTAGGAAGAAACCTAACCAAAGAGGCAAAAGACATGTACTCTGAAAACTATAAAACACTGTTGAAAGAAATTGAAGGTTACACAAATGGAAAAACATTCCATGCTCATGGATGAAGAACAAATACTGTTAAAATGTCTATACTACCCAAAACAAACTATACATTTAATGCAATCTGTATCAAAATACCAATAGCATTTTTCACAAGCAATACTAAAATTTGTATGGAACTACAAAAGACCCTGAATGGTCAAAGCAATCTTGAAAAAGAAAAGTAAAGCTGGAGGCATCACAATTCTGGACTTCATGTTATATTACAACCCTGTTGTGATCAAAACAGTATGGTATGGGCACAAAAACAAACACATAGATCAATGGAACAGAATAGAGAAATTAGAATTAGATCCACAACTATACAGTCAATTGATCTTTGACAAAGCAGGAAAGAATATCCAATGGAAAAAAGACTGTCTGGTCAACAAATGGTGTTGGGAAAACTGGACAGCAACATGCAGAAGCATGAAACTGGACAACTTTCTTACATTATACACAAAAATATATTCAAAATGGATTAAGACCCAAACATGAGATGGGAAACCATTAACATCCTAGAGAAGAACATAGGCAGTAACTTCTTTGACATTGGCTGTAGCAACTGCTTTCTAGATATGTCTCCTGAGCTAAGGGAAACAAAAGCAAGAATGAACTATTGGGACTACACCAAAATAAAAAGTTTCTGCATAGGAAACAACCAACAAAACTAAAAGTCAACCTACAGAATGAGAGAAGATATTTGCAAATGACATAATGGATAAGGATATAGTATGCAAAATATATAAAGAACTTATAAAATTCAATACTTAAAAAATGGATAACTCAATTAAAAAATGGGCAGAAGACACGAATAGACATTTTTCCCAAGAAGACATACATATGGCCAATAAATACATAAATAGATACTCAACATCACTCACCTTGAGGGAAATACAAATCAAAACTACAATGAGCTATCCCCTCACACCTGTCAGAATGGCTAAAACCAACAACACAAGAAAAAACAGGTGCTGGCAAGGATGGGGAAAAAGGGGAACCCCCATACACTGTTAGTGGAAATGCAAACTGGTGCAGCCACTCTGGAAAACAGTACAGAGTTTCCTCAAACAGTCAAAAATAGAACTACCCTATGGTCTAGCAATTGTACTACTGGGTATTTACCCAAAGGATACAAAAATACTAAATCAAAGGGATACATGTACCCGGATGTTTACAGCAGCATTATCTACAATAGCATAAGTTATTCAAACAGCCAAGAGTCCATCAATAGATGAATGGATAAAAAATATGTGGTGTGTGTGTATATATATAGGAATATTAGCCATAAAAAAGAATGAAATCAAAAACAAACAAACAAAAAAAGAATGAAATCTTGCCATTTGCAATGATGAAGGTAGAGAGTATTATGCTAAGCAAAGTAAGTCCACTGGAGAAAGCAAAAATCATATGATTCCACTCATATGTGGAATAGGAATTTAAGAAAAAGAACAAACAAGCATAAGGGGGAAAAAAAGAGAGACAAACCAAGAAATATATTCTTAATTATAGAGAACAAACTGATGGTTTGTTTGAGGAGAGGAGGGTGGGGGAATGGGTGAAATAGGTGATGAGGATTAAGGAGTGCACTTGTGACGAGCACCAGGTGTTGTAGGAAGTGTTGAATCACTATATTGTACACTTGAAACTTTTACTACACTGTATATTAAACTAACTGGAATTTAAATAAGAACTTAAAAAAGGGTAATATGCTCATAGAATTTTGCTGTGATTCCCCCAACCACCAGCCTTATACAATGACCCATCCATCCAAGCCCTGCAAAATCTCTACTCAAAGGCCATCTCCTATGTTACCCCCAAACAAGAACATTACTCATTTGCAGGCTTGACTTCCTTTGAAATGTAGAACCTCAAACTATTAGAATCGTCAGACTTGACTTGAAAAACCTTCACCAAGAAAGAATAAAGTTTGTCATCTTTTTCTGGTCTTTTTTGTCAATATAGCCAAGTTCTTATACCTGTAGCAATGTCATTAAAGCTTCTGATGCTCTATATACTTGGTTGTTAGTGTTTGTCACAAGTGGCTTTACATTTACAGAGCTAATGAGCCTCTAATGAAGTATTCTTGTCTGTTTTTCATGATTCTTGACCACTGCATCCCCTGACTACATTTGTGCAGAAATGCCTGTTTTATGGATACATCAGGATCAGGGTGGGAGCAAGGTATGGGTGCTTATTGGAGAATGACTTACATTCAAGTTATATCTGAGCATACATTTGTTAGCTGGACTTTAAAGGCAGTAATAGATCATTATTTTGTATAATAAAGGGGAAAGAATGATTCCTAGCCTCGATGTAGAAATACACAGAGAAACTGAATTTCTCCAAAGCACACTAACCAAATCAAGTCAAATAGAATGAAATCAGTGAATATTTATACTATGTGTAAACAACCATGACTGGTAGTGCGAATCAGTTTCAGCCAGGATAGAGACTCACAGATGTCCAACTTTCTGGTCTTATGCCCAGTCCACTAGGTGAACATACTTATCACAACAGTATTCACATTCTCACAGAATCCAGCTCATTCATTTCAAAATCTATAGGAAATTGCTAGATGACAAAGATAGATCAGCTAGCTAGATGTATTTTATAGAGGTATAATACATGGAACAATGCTAATCAGAGAAAACCACAACAATCATACAATCTTTTTTTCGAATAAGACAAAAGAAAATGAGATCTTTGTTAACGAGACCATATTAATAGAGATTAGTAATAGACAAGTAGAGTAGAAGCACTTTTCCAACCAATCTCTGGCGATTCGTCTTCTGTTCCCTCTGTTCCTCTCCATGGGAATAGAGGAGGTGGAGGGAATTCAAGTATCTGAGCCCTGTCGAATCCTGTCCAAGATTGTCAAAAGCACAAGGAAAGATGGTAAAAGCTAGATTCTTGCCATTACCGCAAATACTGGTCTTTTATTTTTTTCTTTCTCCTTCCCTAATCATCTCTCTAAGTGCTGATTATTAAACAGCTTCTATGGCTCTTGCAAAGTCTCATCATTTTAAAATGTATTGCTTATGCCCACTTATGTTATTCATTTGAAACTGAATGGCAAGAAACATACACATATAATATGAAGTTTTTACGGTTTTAGGAGCATGAAACTGACCTCTGACTAGATTTTACCTTGACTTTAATGTTAAAGTCTAAATTACAATATCAGCATATCACGGTTGTAATAGAAGTTAATTAAGCTGAAGGTGGCAAAGAATCTGAATAAGGGCCAGGAGAGTGGAAAACAAAACTGATTCTGGCAATAAAGAGAATCTTGCTCTTGTCTCCGCTGCCTCATCAAATGTTCCCCATTCAATCTCATTTCTATCACCTAAACTATTGAAACTGCCTCTAGAGAGTCAAGGGTGATTCACTTTATTGACAAATACAAGGGCCCTTTATCTGTCCTTCAATGGCTGCCTTCATCGTTTAACATTATTGACTACTCCTGACCTTCATGATGAGATTTCTGAGGGGAGATCCCTTATCTTATTTATCTTTGTATTCCTGGCACTTAAGGATATGCTTGACATATAGTCACTGTTTAATAAAATTTTGCTGAATGAGTTAATAATCCCTTTGCCTCCTGGACTGAATCAATCCTCTCTTTGTTCCTTGCACATCCCATGGTGTACTCCATGCTGATGGCTTCCTGATACAAAGCTCAGGTTTGATGTTTTCACCCCGCCAGAGCTCCTGCTCCAATTTTTTCTTCCCTATTGAGTACTTCCATCTCAAACTCTAAGGCTCAAATGAACCGGTGGTCACTTTCCTTCTCCATGTAGGATTCTGTGTATCACAAGCTCCATAGCATGACACCATTATGTCTACCTCTACCCCAGGCTCAAAATATTGATATCACCTTTGTCTTATCCCACTTGCTCATTTCCTATAAACAGACAATCATCAACTTCCGCCAATTTTTTGATACATGCTTTGAATGTCTAATACTCACCCATCATTTCCTTTTGTCTACCATGGCTACCACTCTGGGCTAAACTGCTCAGTTAATAACTTTGGCAGAGACTTAATCTGTTCTCCATGCTTCACCTCACAAACAAAGACCAGATTTTTCTTCCTTACCTATCATTTTAATTATGAAGTTTCACTTTTCAAAAATTCATTGTTTTCTTTTCTTCTATGATTAAGGCTAAACTTCTCCTAAATCCAGATTACTTACAATCACAGCAGTTACAATTTTATCTCCCGCTTCCCCCTGAAATGAACCATCTCCTTTGGTCAGTCTACTGGCCTCACTGGAACCCTGACACACCATGTTTGTAGCTATAATTTTGCTTATTCTCATATTCTAATAGACTCACTGAAATTTTTTTTTTAAGATTTTATTTATTTGAGAAAGAGAATGAGCAGGGTGTGGGGAGGGGGCTGGAGCAGAGGGAGAGGGAGAACAGGCCCTCCACTGGGCAGGGAGACTGATGAGGGGCTCAATCCCAAGACCCTGGGATCTTGACCTGAACTGAAGGCAGATGCCTAACTGACTGAGCCACCCAGGTGCCCTCTCACTATCTTGAGCATCTTCACTGCCTGTCTCCAGTACCAGTTGTTTCACCAAGCTCTCACTGACTATCCAGTGATCCCCCTCTCAGGGAGCACCAACAATAGTACTCACATGCTATACAGATCATTTGAAGTGAGTTATGTCCCCTCAAAATTCACATGCTGAAGACCTAACCCCTAGTACCTCAGAATAAGACTATATTTGGAGAAAAGGTCTTTAAAGTGAAGTGACAAGGATGGGCCCTACCCAATATGTGTCATTATAAGAAGAGATTAGGACACAGAATCACACAGAAGGAAGACCATGTGAAGACACAGGGAGAAGACAGCCATCCACAAGTCAGGGAGAGCGGCTTCAGAAGAAGCCAACCTTGCCAACACCTTGATCTTGGTTTTCTAGTCTCCAGAACTAGGAGGAAATCAATTTCTTTTGTTTAAGCTACCATCTGTGGGATGTTGTCATGCAGCTGTAACCAAACATATAACATCTAACTATTTTTACCTGTGATTTTTTTTTTTATAGTCGAGCCATAGGTTTCTGAGTGATACAGCTCACGACTGAGGTTTTGACGTTCTCCTGCCTCTTCATGGTTGTTCTGCATGTGGTAGGTGTTTGGAGATGCTAAGAGGTTAGATGGACTCCATTTTAACTCAGAGACACAGCGGTAAGTGAATTTTGTTAACTGGATCACCACTGTTACTGTCCATAGAAAAATAAATTCCCGATGCTTTCAAGATAAGTGTAAATAGAAGAACCAACAAAACTCTCGAAAGAGAACGCAAGGACTTCATGAATGATCTAGAGGTATAAATGTCTTCACCAAAATCCAAAAGTCATAAAAATGTAGACATATTTGGCTATTAAAAATAGATAAAGACCTTAATATGGCAACAAAGTCAGAAGACACATGATTTGGAAAACTATATTTACAATACAGAGGACAAGTCAAGGGATGGTATTTGTAATGCATACAAGGCCAAGCAAATTAATATAAAATACAGACCAGTGGAAAAAAAGGGCAAAAGGTTAAAATAGGTAGTTCAAGACAAGCAAATCCAAAAAGTCAGTAAGTATAGGAAGGCACCTGAGCTGGCTAATAGGCAAGGAAATAGAAGTTAAAATAATGACAAAATATCATTTCACTTTTGGCACATAAGCAAAGATTAAAAGAAGGATAACAGCACTGTACAGGATGCCAGAAAAAAGTATGTTCTCACAAACTATTGAAGGAAATGTCAATTATTAGGGCTTTTGGGAAAGCAGCCTATCAAAAAAAACCCAAACATACCTTTCAACTCAATAACCCTACCCTGGGAACCTATCTTGCAAAACTAAAATCCTGGCATACCAGGGCATCCTCAAAGATGTTTACTGCAACATTTTTTACAGTGGCAAAAATCTGAAACAGTGAGTATCTAGAAAGAGAGAAAAGTTTACATAAATCATTGATACCCATGTGAAATATTATATAGCCAGTAAAATGAATGAGTTATAGCTGTGCCAGCTGATGTGCAGGGATTCCTGCTAAGGAATTGAAGGAAAAAAGCCAAGATATATAGGTATTTATATTGTGATCTTATTTATATAAAAACAATGACAGAAATCTCTGTATGTGTATGTATGCATAAGTGTATGTGTGCAGATCTACAAAATCCATGAAAGAATACATGCTTTATGATTAGGGTTCTCTTGAGGGGTGAGTAATGTGGGCTGCAGATGGAGAAAGGGGGAAGGAAACAGGAAGAAAAAGGGAAAATAAAAAATATTTCCTTTATGTAAAATTATAAATATGCACGTGGGTATATCTATTTTATAGAGATAAAACGTAAAAAAATGTGTTGAATTTTCAGAATTTCTGTTTATTTCTTGTATCTTGAAGAATCTGCTCTTGTGTTAGTTCACTGACTTTCTTCTTTCACCAGGATAATCCGAAACGGAGGGCTGAATGTTCTTAAAAGGTGTCTCACTTAAGATATTGCCACACAAAGTGGGCAGCCAGTAAGAAAATTATTGATGAATGTGTTCAACAGGGTCTGATTGCATTTAAATTAAATTTCCCCAGACTATTTTGTATTTTTGAAGAGCAAACTTCCCCTGAGTTTATCAGCATACAAATATTCCAGAAAGGCAAGCTGATTTTGCCCTCTAAAATTTTGTTCTTTTTGGGGGAGTGCAAACACGCTCTGCTAATGTCATTCTAACCCCTTAATTACAAAAGTGACATAAACATTTGTAATCCCATATTATCAATGTTGTCAGTAGCAAAATAAGGTTTGTGACTATTTTGTGTGATGTGCATGATAAATATTAGCTTGTAAAGGTTATTGCTACATTAAATAGCCAGAAGGTAAAATATTTATTTATTTATACTATGGGTTCTGATAATTTCGGTGTTTCAGTTTACCAGAAATGCACCTTTCTTTGAATAATGAAAGGACAAACAGCTCAATATTTTTTTATTTGGAAGAGAGCATAAATCTCATTGGAAATACTTGCTTTAGAAAATTATATCTCAATATTATTCTCACTTTAATGGTAATTAACATTCAGAGGATAGTCTGCATAAGGATCTCATCTAAATCAGTTATTAGCAGAACAGAAATGCACTTATGTTAGTGTCATAAATCAGATATTAACAGATCAGAAATGTGCTTATTGTAATTTTTTAAGAAATCAATTTTTAAATTTTTGGTAAATTTCCATTTACTGCCGTCTGTGAACTTTCATCAATACAGTTGGGCTACAGGAAATCTTAGAAGGGAGGAATATTCATTTCTGCACATCAAAGGCAGGATTTGTGCAGTCAGGGATGCAACCTGCCTTCCAGAAGCTGTTGGTTCTGCCTTTTCATCTCATCTGCCCTTCAGCCAGGCCAGCCAGTCTGGAGGAGACTGGATTCAGGTTCTGAACTCGTGGGCCAGTTCAGTTCTACTCTGCTTCCCTCTGCCTTGCATGGCACACAACTCTGGAAACATTTTTCATCTCTCATGGTTGCCCTGAATTTGGGCACTTGCTTTGCTCTATGCTCTGTCTGTGTTCTTTTGAGTATACCTGAGGTGAAGGGTTGTAAGGGGAGGTGTTTCTCCTCTTTTGAGTGTCCTTCACACTCTGGGGATGCCTTCCCATTCCCTGAATCTGACTCAGAGGCTCCCTTTGACCTCAAAAGGCAACTACTGGCCTCCATCCCCATTTGAACGCTCAAGCAATTTTTTTGGCTCATTCTTTTCTACCCTAGAGCCAATTGACACCTTGAGCATGGGCTTTTAAGCTTTTTGCCACTCTCTGATTTGGGTACATTGCACTAGTATCAGGAACATTGAAAACTGAGCATGTGGTTTTTAAATTATACTACTCTTAGATTTAGGTAGGGTGCTTCACCGCCACCCCCGCCCCCCGCCCCCAGCCTGCTCCTCATGTCTACTCTAGTTATGTCACAGGAGAAAACAGAGGAGAATAAGGCCACTCTGTTTGTGGGGGGATGAAGAGACATGCCCTCTAGATTATCATTTATCTCTTGGACATGATCACTAAATATCTGCCACCTATTGCTGGCATCTCTATTGGGCAGAGGTATTGGACTAGAGTCCTCAGAGGTAGTTTTGTTCTAGTCATGGGGTTGGTTATGTCCTTTCTCCCAGCCCTCTTGCATACTCATGCACAATCACCAAAGCAGGGCACCCTAAGAGAGGCATATGAGAATACACACAGTGATACTGATGGAATCTCAAGAGTGCCTTCTGTGCTGGGGATGGTGGACCGTCATGCTGAACTAGAAGCATGTGTCCTGTGTGTGAGTGTCCACAGGACTATGGATACAGTCATACAACAAAATATATGCTTACCTGCCTAGAGACCTAGAGAACCATATGTAAGGCCCCCTAATTACAACTTGGTTGGTTTGGTTTTTTTTTTTTTTTTTTGGCTGTTTTTCAAGATCATATTGATCTTAATCTATCTGAAAAATATCTGAGTATATAGCCTGAAATGAAACCTATGTTAATTTTTCCCAAAGAGTCAAATTTTAGAAAATAATTTATTGACTGTTCAGCCATTTTCTCAGATTGGTTTCTACCGAGGTGAGACGAAATATTCTAATATTTTTAATAAAGCCTTTACTCCTTACGAGAGCCTGTCTGGAACAGAGCATGGCTGGAGGAAATGTCAAGCAAGCTTTCAGTGACCGGCAACAAAAATGACATATCTGGAGATGACACTCTCGTCTTACCCCACATCACTGTGGAAGCTTTGTACCAGGATGAAGTACCATTATTCAGATTCTTAATCTTATACAGAAGTAGACTCTGAAGGTAAAAATCAGTGAGAGAGAGTCCTTTCTACTGGAGAGTGAGCACCTAGTTCTCACTCAACCAGTCCGTTTGACTTTTCTAGAGCTTTCTGCATAGATGCTCTTGTTAATGAACTGCCATGTGAGGTTAAGCTGATTATTTACAGTATTCAGATTCTAATTCTGTAATATTTTATACTATAGTTAGATTAGCTAGCAGTTTGCCAAGGTTATTCTCTGAAAAATGAATTTTAGGGGCTGTTAATATTCCATCTATGAATGTGTCATTACTTATTAATCATTTTCTTATTGTCTCATTTCATTTTTTGCCAGTACATAAATTTTTCTTTTTCAGTTGTTTCCTTAGGCTATGTCCCCATAAGTGGGTTTATTGGGTCAATGATGCAAACTATTTCCTTTTTTTTTTTTTATATTGCTAAATCACTTTTCAAAACATTGACTCTACAGTCTTACCAATAGTGTTTGAGAATAATTAAATTAGCACATTCTTATCACTATTAAATATATTTTATCCTTGTCATTTTGATAAATAAAAAACAGGAACTTATTTTAATTTGTATTTAAATTAGGGTGATCATATATATGCTTATTTGCCATTTGCATTTGTTCTTCTATAAGTAAATCAATGTCTTGTGCCCATTTTTCCATTGGGGGGTGTTAATATTTTTCCTAATTATTTATAAGAGCCCATTGTGCAATACACATGTTAACCTTTTCCATTTGTTCTAAGTTTTTCATCCAGTTTGCATTTGGTTTTTTAACTTCTAAGATGCTTTCTAATCTCTGGAAGGTTTTAATGCTTATCTAGTCCAAAGATAGCACCTCTCTTCTTTCTAAGTCCTTTTATAACTTCTTATGTTTCATCCTTTCTCAAGCAGAGGTTGTGAAGACTCAGTTCATATCATTTGATTGTTTTGGGTTTATTTCTTACAATGAAATCATTAATGTATCTGGGAAATATTTGGGTTTTCAGCCTGAAGTAAGATTATCTTATTTCTTCTCTCCACCTCAGAAAAATTTTAAGCATTATCCATCTATTTCTTATGGTTTTGCTGTGTATCTTTTTGTGACAGGTTTTTATAGATACCAGGGTCAATTTTAGGGCTACCCTATTTCATTAATCTGTGGTTGATTTTTATAAGAGGTATATGGTTTTCATTATTATAGCTTTATATTATTCTTTTTACTATCTAAAAAAGAAAATCCTCATTTCTAATTATTCCTTTTTCCTGAAATTTACAAATGGTCTTTAGGAACATTTTCATAAGTTCTAAAGAAAATCTCATAGACATTGAATGCTGTTTTCTTTTTAAACCTAGAAATTAATTATAGAATAGTTATGTTTACAGTATCTTATGTTCCAATCCAGAAACACAGTGTATTATACCATTGTCCACATGTTTTTGTTTATTTGTGGTTTTCTTGCCAGCTTTATTTCAAGATCCACCCCCCTGTTTTTGTTGTTGTTGTTGTTATTATTTCCAATGAACTCTTTTTCCAACTTTATAGGAAAGGATATCCATTTTTCTATTCACATACATATCCCTGGTGAATTCTATTGTTAATACCAATCATTTGGGTTCATTCTTTACATTTTTTAATACCAACATTCATGTTGGTATTAATACCCTAACAACTTCTCCTTTTCAATAGTTATGCTTTTATAGAGACTTTTGTTTCCTGTCTTATTACATTCGGTAGAATTCCCAAATCATGGAAAAAAGTGTTTTCATCAGCATTCTTATCTTAATTCCACTTTCTACTGGAACTGCTTCCAGTGTTTTACAGTTAATGATGATTTTGGCAATTTAAAGAATCTACTTCTATTGCTCATTGACTAAGAGTTTGTCTTTTCATTAGGACCAGGTATTATTTTATTGAAAACTATTTCAGGGTTAACAAGATGACTTTTTTCTTTTGACTTTTTGATACTGTTACATTAATATGTGCTCTTAAGAGATTCTTTTAATGTAATATTGCACTCAATTAGTCAGAATGGCACTTGGTTTTACCTCTAAATCTCTTGAGACTGACTCATAGCTTTCTTCCTTCCTTCCCTCACCTCTTCCTTCCCTCCTCATCCCTTTTTTCCTTCCTTCCTCCCTCCCTCCCTCCCTTCCTCCCTCCCTCCCTCCCTCTGCTGCCTCATTCTCTTCCTTCCTCTTTTCTAAAATGTTATTTGTCAGACTTAGGTTTCAGGATATGACCTTCATAAAATAGGTAGTTTTCACTTTATCCCTTTTTTTCTCAAACAGATTACATAATGTAGGAATTATCTGTCTCATGAATTTAAGATGCCAATTGCCTAAAATATTGAGTTCTTGTCAACTTTTCTTTGACAGGCATATCATTATATTGACTAATTTCTTTTCAGAAATTTATGTTCCAGCTCCAAATTGTTTTTGTGAAATTGATTGATTTATAGTATGATAAGATTTCAGTATTATCAACTACACTTGTTGTAATGTTCTTACTTCTAATTTTTTTTGTGTGTATTCTTTTGAAAATAGGAATTTATTTTACTTTCAAATTATTTTTAAATGAAGCTATTACCTTAGTGTCATTTAGGTATTTGGTCTATTTTTGTGTTATTGTAGTTATTCTTTTTTCTGTTTTTCCTGGTGTTGAATAACCATTAATTTACTTTAAAAATTTCCCAAGTTATATTCTTTTTTCATTATTTTCTCTCAGTTAATAACAAAAACATTTAATGATATGAATTTTCCTATGAGTATAGACTGCATTCCATTCATAGTTTTTCTATGTGGCTACTTTCATTTTTATTAATTCAAAATAATTTATAGCTTTAATCATAATTTCTTTAGATTATCTTATTGATTTTTATTTTGCTCATTTGTGCTTTTCAACTTTTTAAAAAAGATTTAATTTATTTATTCATTAGAGACACAGAGAGAGAGGCAGAGACAGAGGCAGGAGGAGAAGCAGGCTCCCTGCAGGGACCCTGATGCGGGACTCAATCCCAGGACCCTGGGATCACGACTTGAGCTAAAGGCAGATGCTCAACCACTGGGCCACCCGGGCGTCCTTTTCAATTCTTTTTTTAAAAAGATTTTATTTATTTATTTGAGAGAGAAAGGACACACAAGCAGTATGGGGGCGGCGAGAGGGACAGGAGAGGAAGAAGCAGACTCCTTGCTGGGGAGGGAGCCTGATGCAGGGCTCCATCCCAGGACCCTGGGATCATGACATGAGATGAAGGCAGGTGCTTAACCGACTGAGCCACCCAGGCACCCCTGTGTTTTTCAATTCTATCTCAATTACATTATGGTTAGGAAATGTAATCTGGTTCGATTTTGATTTGTGTAAGTTTGTGGACTGGCCTAGATGTCTAGTTAGAAGAAACAAAAGAGGTTGAGGAAAGGAGAGAGCCCAAGAAAGAAGCAAAGGGCAAAGGAAAAAGATCAATGATACTCAATTCTGTGAAGAGCATCAGGTGATGTATGGAAGTGCTGAATCACTATATTGTACACCTGAAACTAACATTATGTTAAATAATTGGAATTTAAATACAACCTTAAAAGAAAGAGCAATTTTTAAAACTATACTAGCTATTTGGAAAAAAAGGGTATTATCTCTATAGCATATGAAATTATAAATATATTAAACATGTGTTGATTATATTATTGTATAAACTATGCTATATAATTTATCTTTGAATTGATCTCATGTAGCTAAGTAATATGGTGCCAAAATATATAAAGAAAAATTCAGTTTCCAGTGTTGCTAATATTATTGTTTTTTTTTGTGTGTGCATCTGAATCAAAACTTAAAGGGAAGTTGGAGGGGGGAGAAGTATATTCATTACTCCTGCTTCTATATTAGCTCCATGTCCTCTGTAGATACATGTAGACTAGATACAAAGTATGGAATGAGGGGTAATAATTTGAGTGTAGCTGTTTCCATCAAAGGCCAAATGTTTCATCTGAACTAATTCAGTTAATTCATCAGAAATCCATAATTCAGAGTGTAAATTTATGAAAGGTAAACTGTTTCATACGATTAGTATTTAATATGTAATTTAATGATTCTCACTGAATCATTTATTTACTTATTATAAATAAAGTCACTTAATTTTATATACTGACTTGTTTTCTTAAGAGACTTGGAGAGTTGGTATTCCTTCTTATGAAGAAAGAGGGATAGCAAATAAACTCAGGAAGATAAGCAATGGGTGGGAAGCAATATAATTTCTGAAATCTCTTTACTTTTCACTTTTAATGAAAAAATAATCCTATAAAATATATAACCCCACATTATTTGAGCTACCTGGCTTTCTCATGAATGTAAGCACATTTATAGATACAGGTGGTCATATATTCTTGGTAGTTTGTAAAATGCATTTCTAGGTGCCAGCATTACAATGGCATTACAATGGTAAGGTGATAGGCAATCCTAAAAACTACAGCAGATCAAATCTGCATCATAATAACTAAGTATTAAGGGTAATTGCATGAGTCTGAATGCCATTAAAATTTAGAAATAAATGGAAAATTGTGATTTTTTTCCTCCCCAACATTTATTCTCAAAGCAACATAAAAAACATTTGTGTTATATACACTGTGTGTGTGTGCATGGCAAGGGACTGCTTTGATCTAGTGTTGAATTTTCTTTTGATGTTATGTAAATGAAGCATGAGAATTACAATAGTATCCTTATTTGTTAACCTTGCAAACCGCTAAAAAATTACAGCCTGTTGGATAGTCATACTTTCTTTATAAAGGAAAGAAAGAGAATGTGCTTTTGTGTTACCAGAATTTATTTGTCCTGCAATTAATCTTTTTTCTTCTCTTCACAATGGTCAAAACAAATTGCCAGGTGTACCATAATTAAGAAGAAAAACATCCCCCCAAAAATACCATTCAGGGAGACATAATGCACTGTCATTGTATACTTATGAATAATGAATGTCATTGTATACTTATTGCGATCTATGATCCAACAGCCACACTCTAGTTATACATATCCTATACCAAGTTTCTCTTAACAAAAATGCAAGTGCAGTTAGCACCTATCAGTTTCAATTTATGATAACTATTATCAAAACAAAGATATAAAATAAGTAGTTCAAGTACTTACCTTATTTTATATTTTAAACTTCGTAACTAGCTGCTCAGTCTTCATTTGGACATTATTTTACCTTGACGCTTGTGTACATTAAAAAATATGTCTCACAGAAAGAGAAACCTTACAGAATAAGGTTATAGCTTGTTAAAATTAACTTGAAAAAATTAATTATCCAGGCACCTGGGTGGCTTGGTCAGTTAAGCATCTGCCTTCAGGTCAGGTCACAAGCCCAGGGTCCTGGGGATGGAGCCCTGCATTTGCATCAGGCGCCCTGCTCAGCGGGAGTCTGCTTCTCCCTCTCCCCAACCCCTCTTCCTCTGCTCCTGTGTGCGCTCTCATTCTCTCTCTCTCAAATAAATACATAAAATCTCAAAAAGAAGAGAAAAATTTAATTACCCTCATGTGCTGTGTTTTCTAGGGCTTTCTTTAGAACAGGTTAGAAGTTCTCCCAGGCCACTTTACAGAATCCAGCTGAAGCTTACTGAGTCTTACCAACAGAGTTCTGGGTAGCAAGTAGTTGAAGATGCCTATTGGTTTTTGACAATGATGACAGAACTAAAGTTTCAGGTGATGCTTAGGCTTATTTTAATGATGGAATTACTTGTAAATGAGCTTGATTTTGGTTTCCTAAGTGAAATTTTTCATGGGGAGGCACAGTTTGCCATGAAGGTCAGTATCCCAGGGGTGGTCGGTTGAATCTGAGCTAACAGTGCATCAGCTGAATCTGCCTCAGCAGGTGAGGGCAGCTGCTTGTACTGTGGGGTGCCAGATTCTGCATTACTAATTCTGATGATCTTCTATATATTATAAGAACCTTTTTTTCTGGGGCGCCTAAGTAAGGCAGTCAGTTAAGAATCTGACTCTTGGTTTCCACTCGGGTAGTGATCTTAGGGTTGTGAGATCAAGCCAGGCTCTGTGCTCAGTACAGAGTCTGTTTGAACTCTCTCTCCGTTTCCCTCTGCATAACCCATCTCACCTCTCTCACTCTAAAATAAGTAAACACATCTTTAAAAAAAAAAAGAGAATCTTTTTTTTTCTGACTGGAGGGGTTTAAAATCAGATAATATATACAAATCAATAAACATTTAAAGAATGTAATGTTACATTTTTTTGTTATTGTAAAAATCATACTTTCAAATCTTCACTGGTCACTGTACTTTATTATATTGTAATTCCTGGGGGAAATTAAGCAGTGTTCTGTCCAATTAATAAGCAGTTGCTGAATGTCTACTGTGTGATGAATGTGTGCCAGGGTAACAGAAAAACGAGTATGGAGTAGTATATGAAACGGTCCTGCTTGCATAGGGTTGGAAATCTATTTGAGGAGGACAAAACCAATCTACACAAAATAACTTTGAGGATAAGTAAATGTTGACTATGGTACTGATAATCTATTCCCTCCAACAAATGTGCACCTGACTACTTGTGTGAAGTTTGTGATGTCAGCAAGTGCATGAAGATACCTGGGAAAATCACTAGAGCTTGAGGAATACAGAATGGGTGGCGGGAATTCTTGGCTTCAATGTTGTTAGAAGATTGGCAAACTCAGGTTGTTTTATAATGAAAGTCAGAGTCTAAAATTTAGCCTAGAGTTTGCCTATCCTGAGGTAAAAGAAATACATCCTAAGGTACAATAATAGACCTAGAATCATTGTAGGGATTGAATAGTGACAAGTGACCAAGCAATGTCTGGCCCAATTTGTGACCTCAGCTGGAATTCTTTAAACAAATATATGTGATAAATGTTCATAGGCTATTCAATAATTTTTTAAGAAGTTGCATATATCATTAAAATATACGAATATAGATTATATCCAATGATAAATCCTAGCAGATGTTATAAGTGAAATTTCGAAAAATGTAGCATAATGATTATTTGTATCCCCTTTTCCATTTGTATTTATTATAACATTAAAAAACATTCTGGTGAATTTAGTAAGTAATTGTCAATGCATAAGAAATTCAATGGATATTTTCTAATTCCCTTCTTACTTGCTCTGTCATTCTATATGACACCCTAGAAACCTTCTTCCTGGGCCTTCTGGGGTACTGGGCTTCCTGGTGTTCTTCCCAGCTCTCTGGTTGCTTCTTCTTTGCTGATCTGTATATGTCTGAACTCCTGATCTAGGCTCTCTTTTCTCATGGCCAGTGGACTTACTGAATGATCTCTTGGCTTCTGTTGCTACACACTTATCCACCTGCCTACCTGACAGGTCTTCTACCGACTAACCTTTGCTTCGGACTGTTCACCTTGTCAGCCACCACTGCATCTGAACCACCATCATCTCTTTCTGGCCTTCTGTGTTTATTTGTTGTGCCATCAATGAATGCAATGCAATCAGAATGATCTTTCAAAAATGCAGTTGTCTACAGCATGGTTGAATTTTCAGTGTACAACGATTCAGATGTACAAAAATGCAACTTAGTTTTCCTAAAAGTGAACTTAACGTTTACCTCTTAGTGCTCATTTCCACTTTCTAGTGTTACATCATTATTTTTTAATTATTTATTTTAGAGAGAGAGAAAGACAGAATAAGTAGGGGGAGGGGCAGAGGGAGAGACTCTCAAGCAGACTTATATACACTTTTTATTAAACACACACACACACACACACACACACACACAAACACACACACAGAGTCCCCAAGATATTTAAAAGTGTGAGTCATAGCAAAACATCAGTAGCCGCTCCTCCCTCCCTATCTACACCCTACCTAGGAAGATCACCCCCCACCCCACCCCTCCTTTCCCAATAAGCACAGGGCTGAGCTGCTTATACAGGGAACACTACCTGGCTTCCTGTGCTTCTCCTATATATACTACCAGCACCTCCCTGCCCCATGCTCATCAGGTGCAGCCATCAAACTAATGGGTACCTGGGCTCTGACTTGTTAAGTTGCTTCTTAACAGCAAGGGGTTCTGGGCCAGGGCCTGAGGGCAGTGGTGGTAGGAAGGGCCAGAGAGCCACTTTTTTTTTTAAAGTTTCATTGTAGCTTTTGACTTGAAAATAATATGGCAGGATAACTGACCGAAACATTAAGATATTTTCCCTTCAATATCAGACTAGTGGCCAAGCTCATCTCAGTATTTTCCTGCCTAAGGGATTTTCCAGAAGTTGGATGAGGTGAGCAGTATTTATCGGCCTTTGGCAAGAGCCAAACTCCTTGCAGAGGTGCTGCCAGGTGTCCTGGTGGGGGTGGTGAGAGTGCGAGGTCTCCAAAGAAAGTGAGGGAAAAGAAGTACAGATTCTCCCAGAGAGAGGTCTGCAAGGCCCTCAGTGGCTGCCCCCACTGGGGGAGGTGATAAGGCTGCAGAGAGGAGGGCTACCTGGAGCACATGTGGACCAGGTGAGACTCCCAACTTGACGGTTTCCAGGTGTCCCCTGCAGGTAGGGGAGCACCACAGCTCCCGACTTGGAGGGGTCATGAGGCCAGCAAGGAGATGGGTGTCCCAACAGTAACTTTAAGGGCAAATAAGTAGTGACCCCAGGCTCAACCTGATCCTTTGGTAGATACATAAGGCTTCAGGGCCTTTGCACAGCCTTGGGGAGAGGAAAGCCTGATAAATACTGAGTCTGAATTCCATACCAGAGTGTGACTTAGGTTGATCAGAAGAAAATTTAGTAATGCATTTGGGTTTGTATATCCGAATGAAGATCTGAACCTTCCATATTCTACTTAAGGTGGCAGACATTGGCAAAGGGAATAGATATATTTTATTTTTTGCTCCCTTTTATCAAACCTGCACCCCACCCCACTCCCCCAAACTCCATCCCTCTCTATTCCCTTCTGGTGCCATATACCAAGTTCTAGTTAAAGAATATATAAAGTAAAAAAAAGGAAAAAAGAGAAGAATTAAGTTAGAGAAAGTAGGAGGTGTGTGGAACATTCTGGAAAGGCTTTTATCTACTTAGGAGAAATGGGATGAAATGAAGGTTCTCCCCCAAACAGCTGGAACATAGTCATCTCAAATCTGCCATAGAATAAAGGTGAGAAACTAATAAACAAAGGATCTGGCACTGCTTTTCCCTTCAGGGAGTTCTAACTCTACTGATTTTTTTACCTGAAAGGCACTGCTGAGAAGAAACTCGTCTATTAATTGGCTTATGAGGATAGACACCCAGATAAAGAGGCTTCAGTTGCTGTGACAAAATCATTTCATTCAGTTTTTTCTGCAGAATGAAATATTCTTCAGATAACTTTGATATCTAAAAAGAAGGTCATGTGTCAGATTAGATCAAGGAAAAGAATTCAGAGGGCTCCACAGGTACCCCAGGGCCTGGTAAATTCCTGATTGCTGGCCCCTGGGACTCTCATGTGTGTCTTCTCCGGAAACCACCCTTGTCTGAAAACCCAAGGTCTGGAAAAGTCCTCACCTGACCAAGCCTCCCCCTCTGGGCTACTTGTACATCTCACATTCTCCATTTAAAACTGCCAAATAAAAAAATAATAATAATAAAAAAAATAAAACTGCCAAATAGATCATGCTACACAAAGTGTTAGTTCTGTCCTGATCAACTCCTCCTGGGGTTCCTGAGACCTGGCTTCTGTCCCCATCACTGCAGCAATTGCCAAGCTCTTTTAGTGTGCAGATCCCCTCTGTTGCCTTGGATTGTGTTAAGCCCCTCCTTTCCACTCCAGTGTTCTCAGTCTGACTTCCGGGCCACTCTCCTCTGGCTCTACTCCTTCCATCCGGCCCCTCTGACTCATCTATATCGCGGCTCTGGAAACACGGCTGTCCTGCTGGGTGGCAGGTGGGGCTCCTGTTTTCTGCCTCTGGCTTTGTCCCCATGGAGCACAGGATCTACTCCTGCAGCATGATTAGCCAGCTCTAGGGATATGACTTGGTAATTCTGCATCTCCTCAACACCTCTGATGCACAGCAGGTCAGGATTTGAATCCCCAATCTGGTCTTTAGCATGCGAAAACGTATGAACCAAGGAAAGGAAGGACTGTATGTACACTGAACTCTCTATTCCCTGTGCTAAAGAAAATAGGACCGGGAGGGGCTGATAGATCTCTATGAACAGCCAGAGCTGGAGATGTTTGGGCCAAACCTCTAACATGAAAGAGGTGTCCAAGAGCAGCTACTGTGCTTTCTTCCCCATGGACTCAGCCACTATTAAAGAGGCAAAAAAGCAGAGTTTAGGTACCCATGAGCATTAGGCAATCCCTTTTTAATCTAACGCATGATGGTTGGTCTTTTTTTTTCCTTCCTTCTCCCCCCTTCCTTCCTTCCTTCCTTCCTTCCTTCCTTCCTTCCTTCCTTCCTTCCTTCCTTCCTTCCTTCCTTCCTCCTTCCTTCCTTTTTTTTTTTAAAGTAGATTCCATGCTGGGTATGGAGCCTGATGCGGGGCTTGATCTCACAACCCTAAGACCAAGACCTGAGCTGAGATCAAGGGTTGGACTTAGCTGACTGAGCCACCCAGGCACCCCAAATGATACTTCTCCTGAAATTTCATATGCTATTGACTGTCCTGGTAGTGCATATTAACTTATAATATGCATTTTAGAGGTCGTGTAGTTAAAATCCTTCACCTTACATAGGAGAAAATAATGGTGCCTACACATGAACTGATTTTCTTAAGGTCAAATACCTAGACAGAAAACAAGATCTGGAAGTGGCATTACCAGGAGCTGCTTCCTGTGGTCTCACCCTCCCTAGGACTAATTTATCAGTGTTTCACGTCCACCCATGAGAAGCCCTAGGGCCACCTGTCCCCTTTTAGAAACAGCTGAAACATGTCTACTCATGGCACAAGATATTCTCCAACAGGGAACTTTTCTTTGTGGTTCCTCATTGTCATGATGTAACATGTAAATTTTTCCTCTTCGTTGCACGTATGTCTGAGTATGGCTACATGCCTAATTTTGACACCTAGTGATGTCTGCTCAAAATGTGTGGCAGAAAAAAGAGCATAGACTTCAGAGAATTTATAAAACTTTCTTTCTTTTTTAGCTATAATGAAAGATCTCAGATATGGAAATTAGCTGCAAAAACCGATGTTGAGTGTCCTTATTCTGTAAGATTTCTATCTTATCTTCTACTATTTCTTATGGCACATTGTTTTAAAAAATTATTGCTATTTGAATAGCAAAACCTTTGAGACATTATGGAGGTTTGCAGTTCCATAAAAACAGATGAAAGAATGAGTCAGTTTTTAATTAACTGTGTTTTCTTTGGTTACAGTGTGGTTCCCAGAGATTTCAACTAGTGAATAAGTCTGTTTATTTACATACCTGTTTTGAAAAGATTGCCAAATCACATGCTTCTTTCTCTAAAACTGCTTTCAAATCTTTGTCATTCTTTGTCCTGTTATTAAAGGATTCCTCATACCTTGTGGGATAGGAATACAAATCGTGAGGATTTCTTGCTACTTCCATTGGTGTTGCAACAACCTTTTGATTTTTAAAAGAAGACATCCGGTCCTTCCTCAATTGCTGCCTCCTTTTGTAGCCTCGGTATTTGCTCTGAATGAACACTGCTGCTCTGTCTTCCTCCTGGGCTTGGACCGTTGCTTTAGCCTGCCTCTCCCTGACTGGCCCAGGCCCTGGATGGCTTCTCTGCTGGCTGCATGCTGGTGCATTCTGGGTGACTACAGATGTCTTCTTTTCCTTGCTATTTGCGTTTTGATAAACTGACTTTTGGCTAAGACTAGGTTCCAAAGTTTTTTTAAAAGAAGGCTGCTTTGTCTCATTCTGTACTGACCAAAGTCCTGGGTAGCCTGGCCTTTCTGATAGGGCCTTCTTTTCTTGATATGCTGCTTTTGATTCTTCAAAATTCCTTTCCTCTGAATATCTCTGGTAGTAATTCTGGACCATACTGTCCTCCTTCTCCACTTTCCTTATTGTACTGTTTTCTTCCAGGTCTTTTGTGTACTTCTTTTTGGGATGTTCTTCTGTCCAAGTGTCCCTCACCAGATGCCATTCTTGCTTAGCCTCTTCCCCAGTGATGTAATTCATTTTTTTCTGAGTTTGGTATCCTCTGTTGTTATTTTCAATAGCCATCGTGGCTTCTTCTTCAACTTTGATATTGGAAGTCTTCACTACAGATGTACTTTCTTTGTTGTTTGGAGCTGGCATGACTGTTTCATTAGTAGAGAGTGCATTTTCTGTCTGTTTCTTCACAAAAGATTCCCTGTGTAAAACATATCACATCTGAATATACAATACTAAACTGGAGCTTACTTACCTCTTCTGGCTATAACTACTTGGTAGTTATATGTAGTTATATATGTATATGGTAGTTATATATGTATAACTACATACTACGTGGTGTTGGGAGAATAGTAAAAGGGGCCAGAAGAAGCTCAAAGTAAAAACAACTCAAGTCGCATTAATCAAGTGTTTCCCAAATACTCTCTCTGGCAACAGCTATGGGCGGCTGCTCAAATAATGATAAAATCAGCTTTGACTTAGAAGGAGAAATATCCTAGCATATTTTCACTTAATGAGGCATTAAAATCCTAGGAATTTAATCACTTCAAAACATGTCTTTTTCAAAAGGAAATACCTACAGTGAAGAAAGGTTGTGGAAAATATATCTAAATTTGAGACTAGGAAGCAGGGTATGTTCACTAGGCTGATGGGCTGTATTTCATCAGCTTAAAGTATGCTGATCACAGGAAATATCTTGCAATATTAAAGAGAAGCAGTGTCCTGGCTATAGTTCATGATCATACAATATGTTGACCAAAATTGCACAATTGTTACTTTACCAATATCCTTCCAAAATTCCCTTGCCTTGAAGATAACATCTCTACAGCTCTCTTTTTTTAAGCCACATGGCTTTTTTTTTTCTTTTGATGAGGACCAAACCCTCACAAGAGCAATATGGCCATGAAAAGGGTGCTAAGGTACAGTGAAAAAGTCATAGCCTGACAATGATAATTGGGGGTGGGGGTGGTTTGCCAAAAACTTTTCATTTTGGCTCAGGAAAGCCACTGGAGAATTTTGATATCTTGTATATCAAAGATATATATATCAAAGATATATCTTGATATCTGTTTGTACAGAAGGGCTTATCTTAGAGTCAAACTTGGAAAGTTATTGGAACTCAAATTTCCTAATTCCACTTGCTATTTCCTAGGCCTATGATAGCATCTTTAGGTTTACGCTAAAGAGGAGACGTAACAGAATCTCTGTTATTCTTCCAGGGACCAGAGAACTAGGTAGGGTACCAAGAACCTATAATTTCCAGAGTGGCTATGCTAGTATTTTGAATACCTTCATAATACCCCCAAAGAATGTCTATACTAGTCAAAATACAGTTAATGAGGAAAAGATAAGCAAATTAGATCACAAAGCTATAATCTAAGCAGTGTGGTATTGGCATAAAAACAAACTCATAGATTGATGGAACAGAATAGAAAGCCCAAAATAAGCACACACATTTATGGCCAATTAATTTACGAATTAATATGGGGGTTAGTAGAATATACAATGGGGGTAGGATAGTCTATTCAATGAATGGTGTTGGGAATCAGACAGCCACATGCAAAATAATGAAACTGGATTCCTATCTTATACTATACAAAAATCAATTCAAAATGGATTAAAGACTCGAACATAAGACTTGAAATCATAAAACTCCTAGAAGAAAATGTAGGTGGTAAGCTCCATAATTTTGGTCTCAGCCATGGTTTTTTTGTGTGTTTGCTTTTCATTTTTTGGGATTTGATACAAAAAGCAAAGGCAACAAAAGCAAAAATAAACAAGACTACATAAAATAAAAAAGCTTCTGGGCAGCAGAGGAAACCATCAATAAAATGAAAAGGCAGCCTACTGAATGGGAGAAAATATTTGCAATTCCTATATCCAATAAAGGATTAATATCCAAAATATATAAAGAACTCACACAACCCAATAGCAAAAAAAATAAAAATAAAAAATAACCTGATTTAAAAATGGGCAGAGGATCTGAATAGGCATTTTTCAAAGAAGATTGAAGGCATTTTCAAATGGCCAACAGGTGCATGAAAAGGGACTCAACATCACTAATCATCAGGAAAAATGCAAATCAAAACCACAATGAGATATCATCTCACACCTCTTAGAATGGTTACTATTACAAAGGACAAAACAAGTATTGGTGATAATGAGAAGAAAAGAGAATCCTTATGCAGTGAGAATGTTGGTGGGAATGTAATTGGTACCATTATGGAAAACAATATGGAGGTTCCTCAAAAAAACTAAATAGCATTACCAGCAGCAATTCTACTTCTGGTTGTATATCCAAAGGAAACAAAACAATTATCTCAAAGAGATCTCTGTACTTCCATGTTCATTGAAGTACTATTCACAATAGCCAAGAGATGGAAATAACCTAAGTGTCCATTAATGGATGAATGGATAAAGAAGGTATGGTCTATGTATACAATGGAGTATTGTTCAGCCATGAGGAAGAAGGAAATCCTGCCATTTGTGATAACATGGATGAAATAAGCTAGACGGAGGAAGAAAAATACTGCATGGTATTATTTATGTGTGGAATCTGAAAATCAAAAGAAAAAGTCAATCTCATAGAAACAGAGAGTTGTGGTTGTGAAGGGTAGGTGGGGGAAATAAAAGTTGGTAAAAGGATATAACCTTCCATCTATACGATGACTTAGTCTGAGGATCTCATGTAAATCATGGGACTATACATGTTTTGTAGAACTGAAATTTGCTAAGGGAGTACGTTTTAAATGTTCTCATTAAAAAAGCATAAAAAAGAACTATGTAAGGTGATGGATGTGGTAATGAATTAGATGGGGAAATCCTTTCACAATGTATACATCTATCAAATCATCATGATGCACACTTCAAATATCTTACAATTTTATATAAAAATTATACCTTAATGAAGTTGAAATTTTTAAAAAGATGAGTAAGTTTTTGGGATCTAATATACAGCATGGTGACTGTTAATGATACCGTATTATAGACCTGAAAGTTGTTAAGAGACGTGTTCTTACCACACACACACACATACACAGTTGTAATTACAGGTGATGAAAATGTTAACTAACTTTACCATGGTAATTGTTTCACAATATATACGTGTATCAAACCACCATGTTGTACATCTTAAACTGACCCAGTATTATATGTCAATTTGATCCCAATACATTTGGGAAAAAAAAAAAAAAAAAGACAAGGGTCCTGGGATTGGGGCTGAAATGCTCTTTATCTCTTATAAAGAGATACAACTTATTCATCTTTCGATCAACTTAAGTTTTACCAGTAAGGCAAAATCTATATACTTATATCCCTTCCCCTATTACTTACCAAGATCTTCCATGTCCCTACTGTACCCTTTGCATGTTTCATAGCAGAGTTAACTTGTGTTTCCAGAATCATGCATTTCACTGGTTATATTTCCTTTCCATGATTCTGTGAGCAATTGTTAGGGTCAGGGTTTTGTCTATTTATCTATGTGTCCCCACAGCTTAACATAAAGCCTTCTGTATGAATGAATTCAGGTGGATCTGCTAATATGCACTTAGAAATATAGATATGAAGGGTCAAGAGAAGAAAGGGCAAAGTGCCAAGCTTTGAAGATTGGATTATGACTTAGGAGTTAATGGCATATTGGTTATTAAGGTCATGGGAATGAATGAGAATGTCCAGAGATAATATTTAAATGTGGAGGAGGATTTAAATATGGAAAGAAGAGGAGGAATTAGCAAAGGATACTTAGAGTTAGGAGCAGAAATGCAGAGAGCAATCTGGCAGAAGCCTAGGAAGGAGAAAAAACTGTGGCACAAAAGGGCGGTCATTGGTGAAACGCCAATGAACTCCCAAACAGGACAAAGAACACAAGAGTGGCCACTGGCTGTTCACTGACATTTAATGGATATATATTAGAAACCTGAAAAACGTATAATGTTAAAATGGTATAAGAATGAACATCACTATACCTTTCATTTTCAAAGTTTTTCTTATAGTCAAATTTCTGATCATGAGTCTGAATGGTTGCTGTGTTTTTCATGTTAATGATTTCTTTTCTTTGTTTCCTGACTAGATGTCCTCTTGCAGCTGAAACATATAAGGTCCAGAGTAGTGTTAATCATAGTAAAGAAAAAGAAATTACTTAAGTGAATAGAAACAAATTTTTTGACCAACAATGTCAAAGGGGAAAATAGAATTAAAGACTCCAAATAGAACATGTTCATTAAAAATATTGTTCATTAAAAAAATTGTTCATTAACAAGATTCTTCTAGATGACAAGCAATAGCAAGAAAATAACTAATTGCCTTTTATATTAAGGCAAGTTCAAGGATGAACTAAAATGAAAGAGATGAAGTAAGCTGATGAAAAAGACAAAATGTATTCATTTGCTTAAAATCTACTAATAATTTACTTCAGTTATTTATGAGAGAAAGCCTTTATTATCTAAGTATATGTTTTGGACTTTTTGGCTAATTGTCCTTGGAATCAGGTATTTTTCAGAATTCTGATTTAAACTTTTTTATTTTATAAAGGTAATTCAGAGGAAACAACATATATCCTCAACATTCCCCATGTCAGGGCAGCATTCCATCATCAAAAACATGAATATTTCTCCAGAAAAGTAGTATTTTTACTATGGGCAATGAATAAAGGACTATAAATACTATGTCATGTTTCATTGCCAGATGAGTTATGAAAAACCTTTTCTTTTTTTTTTTTTTAAGATTTTATTTATTTATTTGTGAGAGACACACAGAGAGAGGCAGAGACCCGGGCAGAGGGAGAAGCAGGCTCCACGCAGGGAGCCTGATGTGGGACTCCATCTTGGGGTTCCAGGATCACGCCCTGGGCCGAAGGCAAGTGCTCAACCACTGAGCCACCCAGGCATCCCTGAAAAACCTTTTCTTAAGTATTTTATAAATTTCAGAATCGTGGATAAAGAATTGGATTCCAAATTATAGGGATTTGCATTTTGATTCTGTAGTGAGAAAGTACCGGCTTTTAAATCCCCAAAGAGATGAACCATTATGAACTGACAGATCTGCAACTAGAACATGAATCTCAAATGTTAGTGATTCTGCTCGCCATGTCAGTGTTCTTCAGAAAGCAGGCTGCAAATCCATAGTGGATCATAAAATTGACTTAGTCAGCCAAATCTAGCATCTAAAAATGAAGTGGAATAAGCTGGAATAGAAAATATCAGAGTGCATTCCTTGTAGCATGTGTGTATATAAAATACAGAATACAAAATAAAATATAATTTTTACTATGGAAGTCCAATCAACACATTTTGAAAGATACTGTATTAATCCATGCCAGGTTTTAAATTTAGTTTCTCACAGAAAAATGGAAAATGAAACCTAAAGTCTATTGATATGTTTTAATAAAAATTTGTGAAGTATGATTATAAATATTATTTCCCTACAGTTAATAGAAAGAAATGGATGCCCTTTAACAAAATGAGATTTAATCAAATGGTAAAAAATTATGGCAAGTATAACCTTTGGAATAAAGTAGGAAAAATGTTATTGTCCAGTGGATTATAATAATGATTTCTGAGATCTATAATTAATTCAATCACTTGTCATATCTTGCACAATAGGTCAACTGTGTTTCATTGATGCTTGGCAGAAAATTGAAAAATTCAATTATTTTATTTAAAACAAAACATTCAAATATTAAAAGTGTCAATCACTAAAACAATCTGATTTAGATTTGTATAGAGAAAATATCAATGTGACAGAGTCTGGAATTAAATACAAAAGCTACATAAGAATGGAGGTTTGTAAAAAAAAAAAAAAAAGAATGGAGGTTTGTATATAATATTAGATTTTATGTCCATCTCTAGACGTTTAATATTTTGTTATACCATGAGACCACCTGAGTGATTACCTGACTGTATTATTATAGCACTCTCTTTCCTTTTCTCCTGTATTTTTTGGTATCTTCTTGAATCCAAGAATCCTCTGACACAGGCTTGAATCAAAATAAGCTTGTCAATGGCTTCCTTTCGCATTAAATTTAACTGTTCCACATGGTAGTATTTCAGGAACACCTTAAAAGAATTAAAATAAAATACAAATAAAATTATGGCACACAAATGTGAAACTGTCATGGGCTATGCTTTGAAGAACGGATTATATTCTGAATCTTTTTAAGATTTTGGACAGCACTATCTTTTTCTTCTTTGGCCTGAATTTTGCTATACCGGTACAGATTTTTATTCTTGAAAAAAACCTCTTTCGAGAAGGAATACTGTTTAGCAATCATAGTGTTATTTGCAACAGGTTTTGCTGAATGGGCCACTAAGAGTGGAGGATGTTCAGCTCTTTTATCAAAGTTTTAGCAACATACACTCTGAGCGAAGCTAAGTTTTATGTTTTTAAAAAACAACTATTTCCCAAATTTAAAAATCTTTACAAATCTAGTTGTAAGACAGAGGACACTTATAGCTGTAGCAATTCATTCATCAAACGTTTATAAGATCTGCTGTATGTACTTATCTCCTGTGGATACAAAGGTGAATAAGGCAGCCCTCTGGGGCTTTTAAGGGGAATAAGGCAGAGAGATGGCTCCAGACAGAACAACATTCTCACTAGACCCAGTGGCCACCAATGGAGAAAGGATGGCTGACTTTCAACCATTCTAGAATCAAGAGGGATTGAGGAAATGGAGGAGCCTGACAGCCTGGAGTGGTTCTCATTTAAGAGTTTTCTACCTCCTCCAGGAAATACAAAGATTTTTTGTTGTTGTTGTTGTTGTTTTAAAGGATACACTTCCTAATAAAAGTCACCTAAAAGAGTTTATTGAATCCACTAAGAAAGTTACTTAAATTCAAATATAACAGTTGAGCCATAAGAACTGGGAACATTGAATGTAGAATCCTCTGGGCAGTTCCATTACTTAAAAGCTTGGCACCACAGGCAAACAGTTGAGCATGATAGGTTTTGATTGAATTTAGTTTTAATTTCTATGGGATTCTACATGTTAATATATTTAGTCTATTCCACTGTTGACAATTCATTTAAAATTCAGTCTGTTTAAAAAGGTCATCTATTTATTTATTTATTTTTTGCACAGTATTAGAAATGTTTCCATATTGAATATTCTTATCCATCTTAATGAGATGGAAAGGTGAAGTGGAAAAATACAAATAGCTTTGAAATGCTACTTAAATACCAGGCAGAACTGGAACTGCAAACGGCCCTTTTAACAAGTTAAAACTCCACTGGAAGTTAGGCATGTGTTTCAGACCAGAAATCATGAGATTTCAGCCTAACAAAAGTCATCTTTGTGATCACCTAAAAGAAAATGGTGTAAATAAAATACACACCTTTTTAGTGCTCAGAATCTCCCCTTACTTAATACTGAAGTAAATAGAGATTTCTAAACATGTGGGACACTCAGCCTAAGATAAATATATTTTTTAAAACTCTTCAATTGTTTTTGGAGTAACTTCTCATGTAAACATGATGAAAATTCTCCCCGGCATCTTCTACCCCAAGACGCAACTGATACGGAAGTTTGTTTCAGTCTCTGTAGGTTTGTGGTATGGCTGGCAGTGGTTATTCCTGAGTGGTCAATTCCTGAGTACTTCTTTTCTGCAGATTGGCTCTTTTTCCATTGTCCCCCAGTGATGTGTTCAGTGTACCCGAGACCTGGTATCCTCTCTATTTCCTCACTCCCAATTTTTCAGGCTAGAGGATATTTGAGAAGCCTATGCAGCCACCTGTCTTACTTCCATATTCAAAATTTGTTATGATTTTTTTTAGTTCATTCTCTAAGAGATTAAATAAGTTAAGATCTCTCAGGGCTCAAATCTAATCCATAAACACACTGATATCCAAACACATATAGCAAGTCTACTAACAATGGTGAATATTTTGCTCCAGATAAATTTCAAGTTTATAACAGAAACAGATTTGAGAATTAGGAAAACAAATTATATCTCATTGTGATTCAGATCATTATGATTTTCTGCAGAATATATTCTGTATATGTTATATACTACATGATATTCATTTATATATTAATACATTCTGAATATTTCCTGACTATATTTGGTGGTCACAAAAAAGAGGTAATATGTCAGTATGTTGTCAGTACTATTTGAAATGAAGTATATTCACTCTAAATTTCATCTTTTTAGAAAATAAATCTTCAAGGGAAACTTTTTTTTAAGAGAAACTTTTCTTAAAAGAAACCTTACAAACAAGAAAGTGTTTAATTTTGCTGAAGAAAACCTTTATAAATTATCAACTTAATTCCGTAATTTAAGCTACAGATTCTGTAACAGAAAAAAGCCATAATATTTTCAGGCACTGTAAAACGTTACAATTCTCAGTAAATCCAACAGAATTATTAATTTTTTTTTCTGGAAAGTTACATGAAGACATTACTTTCGTTTTTCCGAGGGCCCAGTTGTCAAGACCAGCTTTTTCCAAAATGGCCGCACAGGTGTCAGGGCTCACTAGGGGCTCTTCATTCCACTTGTAACAGAGAACATGGTACCTTCAGGTGCAAGAAAGGGCTGGTTAGTATTTCACAAAGGTTCCACGCCTCAGTAGCCGGGTGGACACTTGACAGCTCTGTGCAAGGAAGGAAGAGACTCCCAGACTTAGTGCAGGAGACCCTGTAGGCATTCCCAGAACTCTAAAGTAGACAGACAAAAATCCAGACCAGTCTGTTTCTGTAAATTTGAGCACTATTTTCTCAGTTTAGTGATTCCTTTTCAACCCTCAACACCAAAATTCCCCACAAAAACTCCACTTAAGAAAAAAATCAGTTGGGTATTTTTTAAAAAAGCACCCTTTCTCTGGGTACTAAAAGTACAAGGATTGCAGTGGCCAGCACAGGGAAGGATTTTATTCTTTTCTCATCTTCACAAAAACATTTAAGCTGATCTTAAAATTGGACAAAGGAGTTTAATTCTCTGCAGACTTTCCACCCCTATATATATGCCTTTTATCACTGTATTTCCTTGAGTTATACTATGTCTCTCACTGGAGAATTTCTCTATTGGTTTAATACATAAAATTGAGGAGAGGAAGTGAGTAAGGAGTTAATGCAGGAGAGAACTGAAATAGGCTCTAAGTTTTTCAAGCTGACCAGGTGAATGAAAGGAATAAAAACCCAGTCTACCTTGGCCAATGATCTTGGGCAAAAAGGCAGTTTTCTAGAGTTTTCAACACTCCCTTATTTTTACTTAATTTCTTGGTGTAAGATTAACCTGTCAGTCTGGAGGAGACAAAGCATTTGGTAGGTTTTGAATTTTGAAACAGAGGGCATAATGTGCGGAAGACTGAGGTAGTCTGGTCAAGAGAGCAGAGTTCTGACCTTGACTATTACCTGTGTAAATTTAGACACATCAGGGAACCTCTTCAAGTACCAATTGCTTCATCTAAAAATGAGCCTGTAAATAAAATCTCTAAGTCAACCAGAGAAAGACAATTATCATATGGTTTTACTCATATGTGGAATATAAGAAACAGTGCAGAGGACCATAGGGGAAGGGAGGGACAACTGAGTGGGAAGTCATAAGAGAGGGAGAAAAACCATGAGAGACTCTTAACTATAGGAAACAAACTGAGGGTTGCTGGAGGGGAGGTGGGTAGGGGAATGGGGTAACTGGGTGATGGGCTTTAAGGAGGGCACATGATGCAATGAGTACTGGGTGTTACACACAACTGATGAAATACTGAACACTACACCAGAAACTAAGTATGTACTCTATGTTGGCTAATTGAATTTAAATTTTTAAAAAAGGGGGAAAATCTTTCAAGCAATTTGTCCAGTTTAACTGAATTAATAAAAAACATTGTTATATACACAAAAAAGAACACATTCTAGCTCCACCAAGTTTCATCCTGTTAAATTTGCAGATGAACCAGTTTCTGCTAGGCTCTTTGGAGAATCCTGGCCTCCAATGGTCTAGAAAGATGTGATGGCCATAGCTTTTGCTATTTGTGCAAATAACCTCAGGGGGTGCCCATCAGCATGCCCTCACCCACAGGCCTGCCACCTTGAGAACTAAACTTGCTCATGGACATACCATGACTAAAGAGCTACTCTGCCCTCTCAGCCTACCAATCATCTCCTGGTTTTACTTCTTTGCAGATCTAGCAGGATCTCCTGGTTCATCATGTGAGCAACCCCTTAGTGGGCTCCCTCTTGTTCATTTGTTTGCTCTGCAAACATGGCAAATCTGGGCCACCCAGTCATTGTTCTCTGCCCTTCTGTCAGGCTTTGGAAATCTGCCAGAGAAAATCACTGTTCATTTGCAGTGTGTTCCCCAGGAACCCTCCTGTTTCCTGAGTCAGCCAGGCCCACAGAAACACCCAGAATCCTACTTGGTGTCCATCACCATGTTTCTTGCTCAATCTTTACAACTGTTTAATCTCTGTTGCCCTGTTCTCTCCCAGCTCCTACTCTCTGCATTGCTCCTGGGAGATTTTAGCAGAGGCCACCAGACACAAGCTTTGCTGATCTGTCCCCAGCTATGGATTGGCTTGTCCACTTTGGATTCTGCTCTTCTTCAGAGGAGGAGACATCCATTCCTCCCCCTCTTCTCTCCCATGTGTCAATCTCTTTTCTCTCTTCTGGCTCCTTCCATTTAGCACAAAACAAACCCTCCACATCTGTCTCACCTGAAACCATTCTCTGCCACTAGCTTTGCAGATCAGTTGAAAGAATGCTTAAAATCACTGTCTCCATTTTTTTTTTTTTTCACTTCCCATTGCTCTGCAGTTCCTGGAATCAGATTTAGTTTCACAGTAAGTAGTAAGGACTCTTCTTTAATCACATGAGAAGTTTCAGTGATGAAATCTAAAGGGATGCCTTTCAATCTGATCTGAAGTGTTCCCTTTGTAGCACTGGATACTGATTGCCTTTTTCTCTGGCTTGAGTGTCCCCATGTTTGCATCCCACCTTGTTTCCCTGCTTCTTCTCCTTGTCCATCTCCCCAACATGCTTCCTATTTAGACTTGCCACTCAAATCTTAGTGTTCTCCACTGTTCCATTTCTTTCTAGGCTCTCTCCACAGGTGTCTCATTTACATATAGAGTTCCAACCATTCTCCAGTGGATGAGTCCTAAATCTTCATTTTCAGCTCTCTTTCCACAGACTCTAAACATATCACTCCTGACTGCCCGCTCCGCACCCAACCTGGTTATCCCACAGGCACCCCAAACTCAGCAAGCCATTACCTTCCCTCTCTTCTGCTACTTCCTATCCCTGTGAATGCTATCACCCCTTTTTCAAAGACGGTAATGCTAGAAATCCATGTGTCATCCCATATTCTTCCCTATTCTCCACTCAGTGTATCCAACAAGCTTACAAACCTCTCTGAAATTCATTTCTTTCTCTCTTTTCCTGCTGCCATTGCCTTGAACCTACTTCATCACCCCTTCTCACCCTTCCATTCTCTAATTGCCTTCCAACTGGTTATGTCCATTCTCCCTCCCTTTCCTCCCCTAGCTGTGTCTGAATTGTCTTAACACAATGAAAATCTGATCATGTCCTTTCCCTACTTGAAAGTCTCCAAGAATATCCCAAGCTCTAAGCTGTGATGGCAAAAAGAAGTGCTTTCAAAAGCTGGGCACATGACGTATATAAGTTGGTGAGCAGCAGAAATGTAGGAAATGCAAAGGTCATACCTGCCAAAAAGTAGTCATTTAAAATTAGTTGACATATATGAAGATGGGCATGAAAGCTCCCTCCTCCTTTGTATCCCTGCCTGCCTTTCCAGCCTCATTGTTTGCTAGTTTCTATGGACAGCTTGAGCTCTGGTAATAAAAGCTATTTAAAATTCTGCCAAAAGGCCATGTTTGCTCATGCCCCTATGCCTTTGTATGTGTTTTTCTCTGCACATCTTTCATCCTCATGGCTTGTTCCTTTCAGGAAGACTTACTCTTTCAATATTCTAGAAACTCTCTTAACGTATCTTTAATGAATAGACTAATTGATTAATTGACATTAAGATGCAGTGGTGGGTGTCCACTGCATACTTGGAGCTCACGGGTGATAGCTCTCACTCGGGTGCCTGTGTGCTTCTGCTCCTGCCAGGTGAGCTGTGTTTGCTGCCAAACCTGTTTATGCCAACTGCACTTGAGGTGACATGATTCAAAAACATATTATGTAAACTAATGAACTATGAGTGAGGAAAGCCAGAGAGTTGTTGCCACAAAACTGCATTAAATTCTTTGGTAAGACTTCCTAAAGAAGTGGTTTAAACCTTATGGAATTAAATGTGGACCAAGCCATTACAAAGGGTTGAGGAGAATCTTAAGAAGCAAGAAATATTCAGCCTTATGATTATTTTACAAATATCTTTAACTTCCTGCTTCATCTCAAGAAATAGTAACTGGTGGGACGCCTGGGTGGCTCAGCAGTTGAGCGTCTGCCTTCAACTCAGGGCATGATCCCACGGTCCCAGGATCAAGTCCCACATCAGGCTCCCAGCATGGGGCCTGCTTCTCCCTCTGTCTATGTCTCTGCCTCTCTCTCTCTGTATCTCTCATGAATAAATAAAATCTTAAAAAAAAAAAAAAAGAAACAGTAACTGGAAATCATAAATAAGGGGTTATGGATAGCTTATGTAAAAAAGCCAGTAAACTCTGGTTAGTGGACTTTTATTCAAAGAAAAAAATTGAGCCTATATCAAAAGGTTGAAAAATCAATATATGTTTATGTTCTAAGTTATGATATCTATGGTATGTACTTATATATTAGTTTAATCATTCTTTGCTTTATCTGAATTTCTACTATAATCTAAGAAGTCTTCTGTCCTCATTTCCACCATCTCCATGTTATGCTCTGAGTGTCCTGAGCATACTTTTATTAAAGTATCCACTATTCTTTCATTCACTTGATAAATATTTACTGAGTACCTACTATATGCTAGGCATCCTTCTAAGTGCTGAGGACATAGCAGTGAACACAGCAGATGAGCACCTTTGTTCCTGGAATTTACATTACATTGTACGATAATGTACATAATTAGGTCCCTGTTCCCCACCAGTAGTCTGTGAGTTCTTAATGTCAGAAGTTCTTTTATTAATCTTTGGATCTTCAATCTTTGGGATAAGATTTGGGCTAATCTTTTTATCAAAGACTAGAACATAGTGGGTACTCAATTTAATATTTGCTGAAGGACTAATGACCTGCCTCTGGGAATTGCTGTGAAAATAAACACCGAAGTAGATCAGAAGTAATTTATGTAGGAAAGCCCCCAGACTCTTGCTTTGTTGCATCTCTTGTTTTAAGGACTTGTTTTAAAGCCAACATACTGGCTCTGCTTTGTTTTTTACGGGCTAGCTTCATGGTTTATGTTGTGGGATTCAAGACCATAGGTAATAAGCAATATTGGGAGCTTGGAGTGGAGGCAAGAATAATAATGAAAATATTATAAATAATATGTATTGATGACACTAGGTTCTATTAATATAATTCATATATATATTATTTCATTTAGTGGTCATAACCACATATAGAGTGGATACTATTACCATTATCCCAATTCGCAAGTAAGAAAGATCAAAGCTTGAAGCTTATAGCAGTTACTCAAAGTAACTGAACAGGATCACACATTTAGATAGTGACCCAGGACTGGGGTTTGAACTTGGATTTTCTTTCATTTTTTTCTCTTCAGACTTGGTTTTCTGACTTCAAAGCATGTGTACTTACATACTTCACTATACTACTGCCTTCAATAAGTTTTGGTTGAGGGGCACCTGGGTGGCTCAGTGGTTGAGCATCTGCCTTTGGCTCAGGTCATGATCCCAGGGTCCAGGGATTGAGTCCCACATCAGGCTCACTGCAGGGGCCTGCTGCTCCCTCTGCCTATGTCTTTGCCTCTGTCTGTGGCTTTCATAAATAAATAAATAAATAAATAAATAAATAATAAAATCTTTTTAAAAAGTTTTGGATTATATGGTCTCATTCATTTGGGGAATATAAAAACTAGTGAAAGGGAATAAAGGGGAAAGGAGAAAAAATGAGTGGGAAATATCTGAGAGGGAGACAGAACATGAGAGACTCCTAACTCTGGGAAACGAACAAGGGGTGGTGGAAAGGGAGGTGGGCGGGCGGTTGGGGTGACTGGGTGATGGGCACTGAGTGGGGCACTTGATGGGATGAGCACTGGGTGTTATGCTATATGTTGGCAAATTGAACTCCAATTAAAAAAAATAGTTTTGGTTGAACTAGAGCTCTGGTAGCCGAACCATTGTATAGGTGCCTCGTAGAAAAACGGAGCTTAGTTCAGTGGCTTCTTAGTATAAGGGTTCATTTGAAATATCTACACTTGGGACGCCTGGGTGGCTCAGTGGTTTAGTGCCTGCCTTTGGCCCGGGGCGTGATCCTGGGGTCCCAGGATCGAGTCCCACATCAGGCTCCCTGCGTGGAGCCTGCTCCTCCCTCTGCCTATGTCTCTGCCTCTCTCTCTCTCTGTGTGTCTCTCATGAATAAATAAAATCTTTAAAAAAAAAAAAAAAATGAAATATCTACACTAAACATCCCGTGCAAAGTTCATGTTGTGTATCTTCCCTTAAGATTATTTCTTTGTCACAAAACAGAAGTGTTTATCTACAACAGAATGGACAAAGAGTCTGATGAATTCTGCATCATACAGAGGGTTACTCAAAGACTAAGGAAGGACAGACAATTATTTACTCCTATTTACACATCTACAGGGCCTTTGCATATTGTTCTGCCTCCTAAGGGTCTTTGCCAATTTAGATGACAGCTTTCAAATCAGTGACAGAGAAAAGGTTTAGCCTTTTATTTCTGGAACTTGTATTCAGAACAGCCATTCATGTGTTCTCTGTATACTGAACTTTTTTTTCTACTCCTCGCTTATCATATAGTAACTTGATATTCTATATAGCATGGGACTTTGAGACACATTTACAAATTTATTCTCACTTCTGATCTTCTAAGTAAGCAACTTTCAACTACCATATCATCAAGAAAATAGGTTTAGTTCTCCTTACTGTCCACATTGTAAAACCATGGATAACTGAAACTATAAGTTTAATATAGCATTTGAAGATCTCTCTACATAATTTTTAAGAAGATTTTATTTATTCATGGGAGACACATAAAGAAAGGCAGAGACATAGGCAGGGGGAGTAGCAGGCTCCCTGTGGGGAGCTTGATGTAGGACTTAATCCCATGACCCCATTCAACCACTGAGCCACCCAGGTGCCCTCGAGGTAGTTTTAAAATGTGTTGTACTCTGCAATGGTTAGCATACCCCCAGCGTGGAGCCCAACATGGGGCTTGAACTCAAAACTGTGAGATCAATACCTGAACCAGATTAGGAACTGGACACTTAACTGACGGAGCCACCCAGGTACCCCAGCACATTACCTTGTGCCTAAAGAAAAGGTCATTGAAATGCCATGGAAATTATAGTAATATTATATTAATATTATTTATACTAAGTTTTAAGCAAGTTAAAGATCAACTCTTCTAAAAAATGAAAAATATGAAATTAGTTCACATTTTGATTTTAATTTTAAATCTGAAATTCCTTCGTATCAAGTATGTTTAGGTTCTCTGTCATCATGAAGAAGTGGTAGAGTTTTCCTCATCTCTTAAGGTGCTGAAAATGAATGCCTTTCTTATCTTTTTTTCTCAATTATAAATCAGAATGAAGTATCTACTTATTTCCTGGCTTTTAAAAGTTATTTCTTAAAAAAACAAGCTAGGTAGTAATTACTTACTGAATACCTGAATGCTTCTAAACCTGTTTTGTGGGTTTTTTTTTTAAATTTTTATTTATTTATGATAGTCACACAGAGAGAGAGAGAGAGAGGCAGAGACACAGGCAGAGGGAGAAGCAGGCTCCATGCACTGGGAGCCCGACGTGGGATTCGATCCCGGGTCTCCAGGATCACGCCCTGGGCCAAAGGCAGGCGCCAAACCGCTGCGCCACCCAGGGATCCCTGTTTTGTGTTTTTTAAAAATACCTTTCTTTTCTTTTCCAGGTGTCCAAAGGGGTGAGAAAAGGCAAAAAACTACCACAGATACCTGAAAATATGAAAATTTGCAAAAATAATTAGAATTTTCATTTTATTTAGGAAGGGTGTAGATTACCCCAAGTAAAAGAATGCTTGATACAGGATAAGACAATGTTTTGTTTTGTTTTTGCAGGGAGGGAGTAGAAACTTTGCTTTGTTCTTAACCCTAATTCCTGGAAAAGGCCAGAGAATGTTACACATAGAGAATTCCTTAAGTACTAGGTTTCTCCTGAAAATTGTAATATTTGGAAAACAAACCAAGTTTAACAGCTAATAGTAATCATAGAATTGATAAATATCAGAAACATGGGCATTAAATACATAAGGTACTGAATCTCTATATCACCACAAATGTATTACTTAAAATATATTTAATATATAGCCTAATTCATTTTACATTAATTTCAAATACTAAAAAAGGACCTCTTCTACCAAATTGAGTCTCTTTTTGTCTTCTAAATACTGTTAGAGATAATGTCTCATTTGATCCTGCGAGCAGTTCCACCAGGCAGTCATGGCAGATTTATTAAACGAGGGGAAAATGAGGTTTGGTATAGGCCATGGTTTCTCGATCTCAGCAGCACTGTTAACATTTTAGGTTGGATAACTATTTGCTGGGCGGGGGATGGGGGGTGGGGGCTTTCCTGGGCCTTGTAGGATGCTTAGCAGCATCCCAGAACTCTATACACAAGATGCCAACAGCAACCCCGATCCCACCAGTTGTGACAACCAACAAGGTTTCCAGACCTTAACAAATGTTCTCTGAACAGGGGGAGAATTTCCCTCTCTTGAGAATCATTGGTACAACCCAAAGGTCACACAGCATGAGCGCTGGGATGAGAACCCAGGCCCTCTAACCACTCCGTACAGAAGCTTAGGCTTTTCAATCATATGCCCATGACATGTATCCTACGCGACCACACAGGATCTTCCAGATGAGAACGGAAACTTCCAGCCTTAGTTACTTTCTCTTTCAATGCAGAACCATTTACAGAAACAAAATACCTCCCTTCTAGAACACCTAAGTGATTCTTTTTCCTATGTTGTTTCCTAGAATTCTTCTGATGAATTTCTCTACAAACTATATATTATATGGAGCTTTGAAAAGAAGTCCACATACCGCTTTATAAAGTTGGTGAAAAGTATCCGATGTGAGTATCCCAGCCTTCGAATTCTTGCTGTTTCCAGAATTCCTGTGTAGCGAAGCTGTAGGAGAACTTTCTCTTTGTCATATTTTCTTGCCTGACGTTCATTATTTGGTTTGATGCAACGGACAAAGTGAGGTTGGCCCACCACCATTTTGGATAACAAATCCATTAGGGAATACTATAATATGCAACAAAAATAAATTTCCCAGTGTAGCATACAGAAACTTAAGTCTTTTTTTTTTAATTCTAAGAAAAAAAGCCCTGAAAATTGGATGTTACATGTGTTCACATTAATTCAGTCGATGGAGGAAAACCCGTATTAATGAAAATTTTATTTGTAGCATATTTTTAAAAGTACAGATTTACTCATAAAAATATAGAGGCAATAACTTGGAACTTAGCTATTAAAAGGTTGCCTGTACATTCTTAAAGCAACTTTAATTAAGAGATGAAAATACTTTTCATATAATTTGTAAGTAATTATATCCTCTCACAGAAGCTTGCTGATATGTAATATTTAGGCATACAATTTAATTTCTTGCTTACACTATTAATTTCCTTGTTCAATTCTTTCTTTATAGAAAGTATGAAAGTAAATCTTCAATGCCTGTCAGAATCATCTCCTGGTTTAAAATAAGGAATGAGAAGTTAAAGCAGTGTCACAAATAGGATATAGGAGTTACAAAAATAAGCAAATTCATTTAAGTACTCTAATCTACTCGAGTTTGATAATTGTGCTATTTATTTTAGAATTTCACATTTTTATTTGAATTTTATTTTATTTTAGAATTTTCAAAGTCACATAGATATGAAAACTGTGTGTTCAGCAACAGCAACTACGGGATAGCTAAGTATAACATATTAGGACGTTCACAGCTCAACTAAAAGTGGAATCTCAGAAAATGAGGATGTTAAAGACCAGCGCTGCAATTTACTGGCAAGGTAACAAATGTATAAACATAGACAGCTGGTGTCAGCTGGATTTCTTTTAGTGTTGGAAATATAGAAGCCTACGGTTACAAATCCAGAGCAAGCCAAATACTGGAATTACAAAAATGATAAAGCCCTGGATTTGCATGACTGCTTCTTAGGCACTGAAACTCAGATGTGATCTTCTGATCCTTGCCACTTTGGGGCCCCTTTTCATTACACTTATCTGTGAGCCATCATTCCTTCTGTAGCCATGCAAGCACCTGCCAGGTACTGGAATTAACAGAAGTGATTCACTTGCTGTTGGCATTCTGAGCAGGAGCATACTACAATTTAGGCACTGGTTTTTCCTAGGGACCAAGGCATGGTGTTACACTACGTTCACTGTCTGCAGAATGAAAAATAACTTTTAAAAAAACATTATATACTCTATGGAATGATCGTCTATCATTTTTCACTTCAGCCTGAGGAGTAAAACGATCTTATGAACTAATGTTTTAAACATACACACAGTGTTTGATGTCAACAACAGTGGACTGATGATGGTCTTGGATAACTCACTTAAAAAAAAAAGGAAAATAATCCATCTGCAAATATGCTTGGTAATTCAGCTCTGCTGTGGTCCTGGTGTAAGGTGAATGTATCAGCAGCAAATGTGAGAGATATTAAGCATATCTTAATGTACTAGGTGCTACTCAAAGATGATTAAGCACACACTGTCTGCTATGAGCTTAGGTCTTGAAATATATTAAAAAAAACTATTCAGCTATTTTTAAAAGTATTTCATGATTCTGTTAGAAAACTAGATTTACTTACTGAATACATATAGTAAATTTAGCCTAATTTCCTCCGTTTTTCCCACCTTAAATGATACTATTAATAATTTCCAATTTTTAGTTGGTATTTTCTCTATATTCATTGGATTCATATTATTTAATTAAAATTTAAAAAATTTCAATTTAAAAAAAAGATTTTATTTATTCATTTGAGAGAGAGTGAGGGAGAGCATGAGTAGTGGAGAAGGGGAGAGAAGGAGGGAAAAGCAGACTCCCTGCCAAGCAGGAAGTCCAATGTGGGGCTTGATCCCAGGACTCTGAGATCATGACCTGAGCCAAAGGCAGATGCTTAACTGACTGAGCACCCAGGTGCCTCAATATGATTTTATCAGAAGAGATAAAAAAGAACAGACACCAATAACAAAGGCAGGGTTATCTAGAGTTCTTCAGAGCAAAGAGGAAATAAAGTACTTCCTTTCTGCCTTTTCTCCCATATTGTCCAAAGAAGAAAAGTAAGAAAGGTCACCTGACCCCATGCTAAGGACACAGTGATTGACTTTCTTGGCATGTTACCCTACTTCCCTGGCATCCGTTCTTCTTGCCCCGTGCTTATACCAGTTCTATTTTTCTTTTGAGGTTTTCATCTTGTCTATGTGCAGAGAGATATGGAATAGACATGGATGCTCAGATTTAGCCCATCTGTCCACTCTAAGATTATTTAGGAGTGGGATGGAGAAGTGATAGGTAGTTATCACAGCACTGAATTAAAAACCCTGTCAGGTTTTGTTCCAGTGGAAATGCGTTTGGTTCTTTGGACAAATTTTAACCAAGGTGTAAACTTCCATTAAGACTGACTCAGTATGCAATAATTTTATAGGTAAAATATCAAAGCAAACCAATCCATAGGTTTTTGGCAGTACTCTCTACTATAGTCTGTATTTAACAAATAATAAATGGAATATGATGAGAATTAACTTTTGCTGATAGGACTCTGATATTTATTACTAGCTTTTGATCTGTACTCTCAAAATTAATAACCTTCCTGGGGTGCCTGGGTGGCTCAGTCAGGTAAGCCTCTGACTTGATTTTGGCCCAGGTTATGATCTCATGGGTTGTGAGATCGACTCCTAAGTCAGGCTCTGTGCTGGCATGGAGTCTGCTTAGGATTCTCTCTCTTCATATTTTTTTTTGAAGATTTTATTTGTTTATTCATGAGAGATACAGAGAGAGAGAGGCAGAGACATAGGCAGAGGGAGAAGCAGGCTCCCTATGGGGAGCCTGTTACAGAACTCAATCCCAGGACCCTGGGATCATGAACTGAGCCAAGGGAAGATACTCAACTAAGCCACCCAGGTGTCCTTCTCTCTTTTCATCTTGTTCTTCCCCTCCCTGACTCTAAAATTAAAGAAATAATGAGATTCCTAAGCATAACACATCATAATTTAATATCTTACTCTAAAATATGATGCAACTGTTTGTGTCTTCATGTTGGTTGTCTCTATGGCACGACGTGTGGCTTCTCCAGTTTCATCCTATAAAGACCAAGAAAGACAGTGATGCTTCAGTATCTACTCTACTTTATGATCTCCAAGGAGCACATAGAATTTCCTTCAAGTTATCATGGTCTATAAATTCAAATACATAAAATAACAAAATGTTAAAATTTTTACTTAGGGTAATTGTTTTGTCAGTCTCATTGGAATTTTCATTGGTCTTTTAAGGAATGTGAATATCTCAGAACTTAGCTAATATATTTTTAGTTGGTTTTAGTGCAACATTAAAATGAGCTAAAAAGGAAGAGTTAGGAATGTATCATAAATGCATGATTACTTTAGTGGCTAGCAGTAATATGAACATAACTAGTTAAGCAGAAAATAAAGATCAAAGAAAGAAAACCTAAAATGTGGTTTACTTTTAAGAGCACACTCAACACTGCCATTATAAAGGTTAGATTCTCAGATTCACTGTCATGCAAAATGCATTTTCTTACCTTTGTCAAGTTGATTGATTTTTCTGAAATCCTCATTTGATAATTTATTATATTTTTAGTTTTAGAATGTGGCAGGTTACCTGTAGGAATGGGGATGAAATTAATATACATTTTAGAATCCTTAATGACTAGAAGACTTTCTTCATTTACTTAAGTATTAAAAAAAATTATTGATCCCACAGTATTCATCCTTGGTTTAGTATGTATGAGAAATTTAGGGATAAAATAATATTATATAAAAATTTGTAACAAATTTTAATTTCAGAAAAAAAATCCAGCTTGGAGATTAGAAAAAGTACAGGTAAGTGTTAGGTTTCCTTTAATTGCCACAAGATATGGTGTGATTCTAATAAACAGAACAATTTGTTTCAAGTGTGTATGTGTTAAATGACTTCTGAGATTTTCTTTAATGCAAAGGTAAGCTTTACAATGGGCCTTAAAAATCATAGGGATTATTAATTCATATGAAGTGGTTATAAGAAAACCAAGAATGGTTGAGAGCAATGGATGTGTTCAATCTAACATTCAGAAATAAGTGCGCCTGGTGCTAGGGCTACTTATTCTTTTTAAAAAGATTTTATTTATTTATTCATTCATGAAAGACACACACAGAGAGAGAGAGAGAGAGAGAGAGAGGCAGAGACACAGGCAAAGGGGGAAGCAGGCTCCACGCCAGGAGCCTGATATGGGACTTGATCCCGGGTCTCCAGGATCATGCACTGGGCCAAAGGCAGGCGCTAAACCTCTGAGTTACCCAGGGATCCTGCTAGGGCTACTTAAATGCACACAACGAAGGTATAAAAATATTCTAGTGTAGTGAAAAATTATGGCCGCAGAAGCCAGGCAGACCTGGATTTGAATACCAGCTGTGGTACTTAAATTGTGTTGCCCATGGATCATTTTCTTAGTCTCTGAGCTGCGTTTTGAAACCACATCAAGGGGATAATGCTGTCTGCCTTACAGAATTTTGATGACATGTGACAGTATGTCTGGCACATGGTGGGCACAGAAATGTTAGTTCACCTTCTCTCCTGTTCCACCCCTCACCAAGCATGATAAACAACCCACAATCTAAGAGTTCATCATCTCAACAGTAATGTTTAAATATATCTCCAGAATTTGGTATCACTTCAGAAAGATTATTATTTTCCCTCTCATTCTTTTAGGTGAGAAGTAAAGGCTACATACTTTTTGTTTGTTTTTTAGAGTGAGAGAGAGAGAGGGCGAGAACATGTGCATGCATGCCAGGGTTGGGGGCAGTGGGAGAGGGAGATAGAATCTTAAGCAGGCTTCATGCCCTGCAAGGAGCCTGATTCAGGGCTCAATCTCACAACCCTGAGAAAAAGTGACCCAAGCCCAAATCAAGAGTTGGGCACTTAACCAGCTGAGCTTCCTAGGCGCCTCAAGGCTACATGGTTTTTTGTTTGTTTTGTTTTGTTTTGTCTTTAAGGCTACATGTTTTGACAAATCCTTCACATTCTTTGTGGTGGCAAAAGGCTGGCTCGGGGTAATGATGTGCATGGGACCCTGCCTGGGTTGTGGCTGGCAGTGCCTCTGCTCTGCTGTCTTCCCCCTTCCCTTGTTCCCAGGAAAAGTGCTGCAATGGATGTGTGTGCTTTTACACTGGGCTGCACACTGACTGTTCACTATTCAAATGTGAAACTTACTGCAGACAGCAGAGTGGACAGAGATAGTAAACATAAACTTCAGAGGGGTGGCTGTGGACTTCCACTTGTTTGTTTTTTATTTAAGGGAAAGTTTTAGAAAAATTTACCAAAATTACTATAGACTTGGAGGTTGCTTGGAAGCATAATAAATATACAAAGGACTAGTAGCACATTAATTAGAATAGACCCCTTACTTAATAAATACCATTACTTAATATTAGCCAAATAAGAGCTAAAAATTTAAGTTTCTCTAAAAACTAAGCAGCTAGAGGAAATTTACTGAGGGATTAATCATTTCAATGTAACAACACTTATACATTAATCAACTATTTAACAACAAAATAAATGAAAGCCTTTTAAAAATTCATCAATGCATAGAAACAGGAACTAAAATTAGCATAGATCTTATTTCAGAAAATATATCCACTTTGCCTTTATAGTAGACCTGATAAACAAACCTGTAATAAACCAAGGTAGAGATGTGAGCTGTAAGGAACTATGGTACATTTCCCCCTAATAATGGCTGAGCTGTATTTCATATTTAAAGTTATACATGCAAAGGGCTATGGTTATCTTAGAATCTTGGAGACAGCATAATACAGGATTGAAAAACCCAAACTTTCAAGCTTATTTCTAAGCCTTCCCATAGGGGTAACACTGGGAAAGCTGCTAAACATTTTCAAGACTCAATGACTCATCTGTAAAAGTATTCCTCCTCAGAGTGTTGCTATTAGGAGTAAATAAAAGTACTCAGTACTTTTTTGCAATTTCTAAACAGATTTCTATATTATTATTGCTGTCATCATTATTATTATGTTTGCATTATCTAGGTGAATACAGAACCCAAATGCCTCTGATATCTTTGAGATTCAGAGTCACTATCACATCTTTGATTGTGAAGTTCTCTTCTCCCTGGCCAGTGAGACATGGTGCTGATAGGAAACAGAACATAGTGTTGAGAGCCTGGTTGCATATTTTATAAGGGTAGAAAACATGAGATTAGATGCACAGGTCATTAGCATTAAAAACATTCATGATGTAATGCAATCATCACCACCATCCATGTCCATAACTTTTTTCATCTTGTAAAACTAAAACTTCATACCCATTAAATACTAGCTCTCTATTCCTCCCACCACCAGCCCCTGGCAACCACATTCTGTTTCTGTCTCTATGTCTTTGCCCTAAGTACCTTATTATGAAGAATTAATCAGCATTTATCTAGATATAACAGTTTTTATATGCTGTACATCAAGCAGTACAGGGCACTGATCCTTAAATGAAGGGAAACAAATAAGGTGAGCCCTATGATTACTCCAGCTTTCCGTCTAGAGGTTTTTTTTTCTTTTTAAAGATTTATTTATTTATGATAGACAGAGAGAGAGAGAGAGAGAGAGAGAGAGAGAGAGGCAGAGACACAGGAGGAGGGAGAAGCAGGCTCCATGCCAGGAGCCTGATGTGGGACTCGATCCCGGGACTCCAGGATCGCGCCCTGGGCCAAAGGCAGGAACTAAACTGCTGAGCCACCCAGGGATCCCCTGTCTAAAGAGGTTTTATGCTGAAATGAGGGGAACCCATGTGAAGACTAGGGAAAATAACAGACGTAACCAAGATAAAAGCCATCAAATAGTCGAGTCAGTCAAACTCAACCATATCAATAATCATATTAAATATAAATGGTTCAGAATTTAGAAAAGCAAGCCCACTACATGCTATCTACAAAAAAAACCCACTTTAAATACAAACATAAAAATAAATTGAAAGTATTAAAAATGATATATCACTAACCACTTAGCATAAGAAAGTTGGGAGTCTTTATATTAACAGGCAAAGTAGGTTTCAGAGCAAAGAATATTACCAAGGATAAAAAGCATCATTTAATAATAATCAAGGGGTCTAGTCATCAAGAAGATATAATCATTCTATATGTTTATGTGTCCAATAGATCTTAAAAATACATGAAGTAAAAAATTATAGAAATGAAAGACAAAACAGGTAAATTGACAATTATAATCAGATATTTCAAAATTTCTCTCTCAGTAAGAACCAGGTGAGAAAAAACCAGTAAGGATATAGAAGATTTGATCAATACTATCAACCATGTTGACCCAATTGACATTTATATCACTCTCCACCCAACACAGTGGAATACACATTATTTTTAAGTGTAAATGAAACATCAAACAAGATATACCATATTCTGGGCCATAAAACATGTCTCAGTAAATTTAAATTGATTAAATCATACAAAATATGCTTTCTGAGCACTATGGAATTAAAGGCAACAACATAAAGATATGGAAAATCCCAATATTTCTAGAATTAAAATATAATACTTATAAATAATCCATATAAGTACTTATATTAGAAAAGAAATGTTTTCTTACACCAAGTACCTAAGGTCTCACCTTAGAAATTAGAAAATGAAGACAAAATAAAACCCAAAGTAAACAGAAGAAAGGAAACAAAAATGAAAAATCCAAAAGAAAGAAAGAAGGAAAAGAAAAGGAAAGGAAAGGGAGGGAAATGAAAGGAAAAGAAAAGGAAAAAAATCAAAATAGCAAAACCAACGGAGAAAATCAGTTAAACTATAAACTATGTGCAGGTTCTTTGAGAAGATCAATAATATTGACCAATCTCTAGAAAGAAAATCAATCAAGAATAAAGTGAAAGAGGACACAAAAGATTCAGATCAGGAATGAGAGAGCTGATAAAACTTGATCAGGAATGAGAGAGCTGATAAAACTTCAAGATCTATAGATATTAAAGAATAATAAGGGAATACTGTAATCAACTTTTTGTTAATAAATCTCACTACATAGGTGAAACAAACAAATTTCTTAAAAGATACAACCTACTAAAGCTCATTCAAAAAATTAGATAATTTAAATATCCTTCTATTTGTTAAAGAAATCGATTGAATTTGTAGTTCAAAACCTTTTCACAAAAAAAAAAAACCTTTCTGGTCCAGATGGCTTCACTGGTGAATTCTACAAAGGAATTTAGAAAGAAATAATACTCACTCCACTTTTCCCGAAAATTGAGGAAATAATTTTATCAGGCCAGTATTACTCTGATCCCAAAATTAGAAAAAAATTATAAGAAAACTATAGCCCAATATCCTCATGGACATAGACGCAAAAATTCTTAACAAAATGTTAGCAAATTTAATCTACCAATACATAAAACTCCAATGCATCATGACCGTGTCAGGTTTTCCCCAGGAATAAGAAGTTGACATAACATTCAAAAATCAATCAGTGTAACTCATATTTACAGATTAAAAAAATAAATGAATGATTATCTCAATAGATGTAGAAAAAGCATCTGACAAAATTCAAATATGCATATCTGATAAATACCCAGAAAACTAGGAATAAAAAGAACTTCCTCCTCCTGAGAAAGGACATCTATGAAAAACCTATAGGTAATATCATTTTTACTGGGGAAAAACTGAATACTTTCTCTCCAAGATCAGGAATAAAGCAAGAATGTTCATTCTTACCACTTGTATTCAATATTGCTTTGGTGATTCTGGCCAGTGCAACCAGGCAAGATGAAGACATAAAAAGTAGAATAGAGAAGAAAGGGCAAACTCTTTTTTCACAGATGACATGATCATCTGTATAGAAAATCCTATGGAATTTATAAAAAAAAAAAAAGCTAGCTAGTCTAATAAATGAGCTTAGCAACACTGCAGGGCAAAAGATCAATCCACAAAAAACCAACTGGATTTCTATATACTAGCAACAATAGAGTTTTAATTAAAATTACCATTTATTACAGCATAAAATGTGATATAGTAGCAGATAATTTAACTAAAGATATATAAGACTCACACACTGAAAACTACAAAATATTGCTGAGAGAAATTAAGAAAGACTTAAATAAATGGAGAGCTATTATTGGGCTCCCTGACAGGAAGACTCAATATTGTGAAGATATCAATTCTTCCAAAATTAACCTATAGGTTCAGCATATCCCAGTCAAAGCCTCAACAGGATTTTTGGTAGAAATTGACAAGCTTATTCTAAAATTTATATGGAAAAGCAAAGGAATTATAATTGCCTCAACAACTCTGAAAAAGAACAAAGTTGTGTAGCTTATAATTCTTGATTTCAATTTTTTTAAAAAATAAAGCTATAGTAATCAAGAAGTATAATACTGGTGAAAAGATAGACAAATATCAGTACACACAATACAAAAGTCCTGATTTTTCAACAGGGTGCCCAGGTAATACAATAGGGAAAAGAACAATCCTTTCAACAAATGGACCTAGAACAACTGAAGGGGGGTTGGAAAGAATGGTGGAAAATATTAGAGTCATGATGAAATATCATCTGGAAGTGATGAGTATACTCACTACTGAATGTGGTAATAGTTTTACAGATCTTTATGCATGTCAAAAACTCATGTTTTACTATCTACACATGTGCTATTTACTGTATGTTAGTTATGTCTCAATAAAACTGTAAAAAAGAAATGCAAAATAATAAAACAAACTCCAATAAAGAAAAACAGCCCAAACTACATTATTTTTCTACTTAAAAGCAAATGCAAAAAAGTATAGGGTTGGCTGGAGCAAAGACATGTAAGTTTCCAATCAATAAGGCAGAGCTCACTAAACCTATAGAACCTTAAAGTACCACCCAAAAGCTGCCCAGTCCCGAAACAGAGGTCATTCTGAACTTGTCAGAGCTAAGCATATTCTTCTGGTGAGCAGCTAAATTATCACCATATTTTCTGGCTAGTTCTTCAAACACTTCTTTAATGAAAACCTAGTTTTTTTATATTCATTTTTACATGTTCTGCAGACAATTTGGGCAGAATGTATTAAAAAATGCATATTTAGTGAGCTGAAAACAAGCCAATATAAAAAAAAAATGAGGATTATACTGATGAAAACCACAATCAGAAACTACTGAATTGGACCTGAGGAGATTTCTCGGTTAAAGGAAATTGCCTTAGCTTACCTGTTTTTGTCAGAGGGAGACTGACTAGTTGCCGAATTACACTGTTTTCTGATGACCTCAAAAGCAGCACAATATCAGTTGGAAGAGTGTCTCTATTTTTAGCTAAGAACCCACTTGCGTTATAGAGGACCTGTTGATAAAGTATATTTCAGTATCACGATCAATGTCATCCCCATTGTCATCATCACCATCATCAGTAGCAGCAGTAGCAGAATCATCAATAGGTATTTTCTGAAAACTTCTGTGCTGAGTGAGAGGTATACAAAAGTTTATAAAGGCAGTCCCTAACAACTTGGTTGGAAGAGCAAATTTCTCCAGGTTTGCAATATTTTTTGTCAGAGAAAAATTTGTCTTGCTGATTTTATTTGGTTTGAAATCATAAAAGAGGTTTGATTCCTCTTATTTATTATGAAGTTTGGTATGTTTCCTTTCTATGCTTGGAGGGTCAAAGGTGGCATAAAGAAAGCACCCTAAGGCCACCAAGGCATTCTCATTTCTGTGATAATTGATTCACACACAGTGAATTGGCCATTACAGACTTTTTGTCTCAGTAGTAGTATGGTCTTTTTTTTTTTTTTTTTTTTTAGATTTTATTTATTTATTCATGAGAGACACAGGGAGAAAGAGAGAGTCAGAGACACAGGCAAAGGGAGAAGCAGGCCCCACGCAGGGAGCCCGATGTAGGACTTGATCCTGGGCCTCCAGGATCACGCCCTGGGCCGAATGCAGGCACCAAACCTCTGAGCCACCCAGGGATCCCCAGTAGTAGTACGGTCTAAGTGCACTATGAGTACTTAGAGTATTCATGTTTCTGGCACTTCTAAATAACTTTAAGGCTTTCTAAAGATTAATTGTAACCCAAAGATTTCTATAGGATGATCTAATATTGTTGTTGTTAAGGATGGACTGAATTGTGTCCCTCCAAAATTAATATGTTGAATTCCTGACCCTAAATGTGACTGTATTTGGATAGGATCTTCAACGAGGTAATTAAGGTTAAATGTGGTCCTAAGGGTGGGACCCAAATCCTATAGGACTGGTGTCCTTGTAACAAGAGAAAGGCACACCAGAGATCTCTTTCCCCACCTCATGTACCTAGAGAAAAGGACACATGAGAACAGTACAAGAATGCATCCATCTGTAAGCCAGGGAGAGAGGTCTCACCAGACAGTGACCTTGCAGGCACCCTAATCTTATACTTCTAGCCTCCAGTAAATAAATGTCTGTGCTTTATTTAAGCCATCCATCCTGTGGTATTTTTCTTATGGCAGCCCAAGCCGACTAATATAGCTGTTAAAAACAACTGGATAAAATGATCATAGGAAATTCTTAATGGATGTTTTTAAAAAGGCTTATTTGAAAAAATCATATGCTGAACATTATGGGAGAGGCTATAATATTCAAATTAGATTTTTTTTTTTTTTTTTTTTTTTTTTTTTTTTTTTAGTGCCAAAGTCTGTGGAACATTGAAGTCCTAGTAGACCTAAATCTTCCAGGTTCTGTGTTATTTTATTCTGTTCATGTATTTCTCAGTCTCTGCACTTTCTTGATTTTACATCTTCTTGGTCCTCCAATATTTACATTATGGTGAAGGAATTACTTGTTAGTCTGTGCAGATGGGAAACAGAGCATCCTCTGGGTTTAGGACAACATATCTGAGGTTTGCTCCGGTTTGGGAATATGCATCTATCAAGGCATCCAACTGCTGAATAGTCCATTAGTCAACCACACCTAGGCTAGCTCCATTATCCAACCACACCCCTAATCTGTCACTTTCTTCTGTTGGATGGGAGGAGAGACAAAGGCTGCCGTAGAGAGAGAAGAAACTCTAGTCTGAAAAAGGCAGTTTATATAAAAGGTTCCTAGCTATCACTAAAAGAAGGAAAAAGTAGGTTCCCATTGCCAGCCAATCTCACCCAAAGCCAGATCTTAGGATCAGAAAGATGGATGCTTTGAGGCTTGTCTCTTTCTTTTCTTTGTTTTTCCTTAGGCTCTTAACAAAAATTCCTCCAGAAAAACTGTAACATTGTGTTTGTCAAAATAGGAGGACGATTTTTTTTTTTAACCTTTTCAGGATAGTTGCTAGAGGTAGATGCCCTGGAGTGGGAGCGGATGGCACTGGGTCAGAGAGAATACAGGAAGCTGGAGAACAGAGTCAGGGCCAGATTGGGACAGACACAGATGGCTATCTCATTATAACCATCTAAATATTTTGGGCCATAATTTTCATGTTTACCATTATTATTTGAGGAAAGACTAAGAGAAACTCAGTCATAATTCTTCAAAGTCCTTACCTTTCCTGCATAATGGTGAATCCCAAAACTTAGTTCCATTCTTTTGGGTCTCCAGAAGTACTGTGATTTCAGGTTACCTTCAAATTTTTCTACAAAAAGAAAAAAAAAAACAAAAAAAAACAAAAAAAAAAACAACAAATTTTTCTACAGAAAAAAAATTGAACTCCAATATCAGCCATGTAGGAGATCCTCAGAAGGTATTGATTGACAGAATCATCTCTTTCACCATAAAATGGACAATGTGCAGTGAAAAAACAATTTTACATAGCTAATAAATGCAGATTTGGAACATAAATGGTGAGACAAAACTAAAGATTATCAATTTAACCATTCCATTATGATTTAGAGCAGTTCTTTTTTTTAAAAAAAGATCTTATTTATTTATTCATGAGAGACAGAGAGAGGCAGAGACACAGGCAGAGGGAGAAGCAGGCTGCCTGCAGGGAGCCCAAAGCAGAACTCGATCCCAGGACCCTGGGATCACGACCTAAGCTGAAGGCAGATGCTCAACCACGGAGCTACCCAGGCTTTCCTAGAGTAGCAGTTCTTAACCTCAAGCAACAGAACCCCCTAGAGGGCCTATTTTAACACAGAGCTTCTGCCTTAGTAGGTCTGGGCACTGGGGGAATTCGAGAAATCACATTTCTAGCACATTCTCAGGTAATGGCTGTTTCTGGTCTCGGGACCACATTTTGTGAACCACTGTTACTGAGTCAGGAAACTACCTGAGATTAACTGATCAGAGAGATTTGTGAAACCCAGTCTGATATGGAGCCATGAGCCTAGAAATCTGGTATTCTGGTTCTCCTTTCTATCAGAGGAGCACTAAGTTATTAGTGATTACATAGGAAGAATGGAGGGTCACTAAGGCAGTTACAGTTCTATAACTTTCAGAGTACTTTTTCCTCCATGTCCTTGAAGGGACATTTAACTTCAAAATCAGGTGATTGCTATGTGACAATTTTCCCCAGAACTTTGGGCTTATTTTGTTTTTTATTAGTATTATCCAATTAGAGGAGAGAATAAGCCAGTGAGTGAGTCAGCAGGAAGCAACATCACAGACTTAATGGTAAGAAACAGACTCCATCACCCAAAGTAAATGAGAGAAAATGTGAATCCAAATTTTCTGCAAATATTTATTATACATAATCAATGTCTCTTACCATTACAGAATATGGTATTTCTACATTAAAAAAAATGGTTTTTTTTGTTTTTATTTTTTTTACCTGAACAAGCTAAAGTTTTATTCTTTAAGGAATAAGACATTTTTAACTATTTTAGATGATAATCTTTTATTTAATTTTAATTTTTAAAAATATTTTATTTATTTATTCATGAAAGACACAGAGAAAGAGGCAGAGACATAGGCAGAAAGAGAAACAGGCTCCCTGCAAGGAGCCCAATGCAGGAATTGATCTTGGATCCCGGGATCACACCCTGAGTCAAAGGCAGACAGTCAGCTGCTGAGCCACCTAGGCGTCCCTCAATGATAATCTTTTAAATGCAGCATATGTATCTTTGCCTTCTCAAATAGAAAAAAATGAATATGTTTATGCTTTCTTTGATGACTCAAGAGTATTGTGAATATTTATTAATGTACTGTAATTTAGAGACTATTAAGGTATTGGAGGCTATTTGCCTCTATTAGACAAGTGACTAGATGAATTTATTTCCTCCCCATTAGCTATCTCTTTTCAAATTCTAGAGCTGGCCTTTTGCCCTGCCCTCCAATTTCTAATATGGGGCTGGGTAATCTCTTTTTTTAGGGGTGGGGTAGTGCTGGATAATTTCTAAGGTTACTTATAACATAAGATCCTATGAATGAGGCTCTACCATAATGTAAGGAAAAGTCCAATATCCAAACTTGTTTAATTCATCACTAAATACTTCATCGTATTATAAACATTTGCTAGTCCAGATATTAGACCCAAAGCCTCTTCTTTAAAGTTACATATGCAGGCTTTGTGATAGCTATTTTCTCCCAGATAATAAAAAAAAAAGTTCTTTTTAAGTCATTCAGAGCATTACATGACGGTAGCACAAAACTATGCAGACATACTGATTTAAAATTCACCTACAAAAAAAATAAAAAATTAAAAAAAATAAAAAATTAAAAAAAATAAAAATAAAAAATAAAACTCACCTATAAGAGTCTGGTCAGTAGCCTTGGGAAATCGGCTTTCTTCATCCAGTAGGGATAGCAGACCCATTGGCTTCTGGAGGAACAGATCTAGGAGGGGCCGGTTATCTTCATATTCAATCACTCTGGCATTAACATTTTCATTTAGGTATTCATTCTATAACAGGGCATGAGACAGAGAAAAAATTCACTAAAAATTTTGTGAATGATATGTAATTTGACAGTAATTATCCCAAACTCTATTTTCCACATATTATAAGAAATTGCTTCCTATGACATTGCTCTTAAGCTGAGGGTATCATTTTATTTTTCTTTCCCCAAAACTGCCAGTTCATTAAAGTCAGCGCCAATTCAGGGTAATCATAAAAAGTTTCTAGTGTCTCTACCAGAATGACAGACATCTTAGGCTTTCAAAATACAAGAGAATATGTTGATAATGAGCAGTAATAGAGTTATGCTCCAGAATTTACAGAATATCAATTAGGTATAGTTCAGAGTTACAGTTCCCCCAATTTAAGCTTTTGATCTAGTCTCAGAAATGGATCTCTCAAGAACGTTAACTTCTCAGTCATGATAACATTTATGTTGTCAGTAGGGCGAACAGTTGTAGGTCATAGGAACAATCAGTGGATTTAGAGCCAAGAACACAAAGGTTCATATCGAGGTTCTGCCTCTTAACTAGCATATATAATTCTTTGGGATTTTTTTACTCTATAATCTCCCACTGTCTCATCTACCACGGGGAAGAAACGATCTCCATCTAACAAAGTAAATCTATCTGGTACATTAATAATCAGTTGCCATTGGGTATACTAGAAGTTGCCTAAAACCAAAACAATGAATAACAATTAGTATAAGATTGTGGTGCCAACAAAACAGATGCTACTGATCTATTTCACCAAAGGGGCACTAAGCATCATGTTGTTGCTCCGTTTCTATGACTGCCTTCACACTGTGCCCCCACCCCAGTGCTGCAGTCTATAAGTGGACATGCATGACCCCTGGACAATGACTTGTAGTGATGCTCTCATGCAGGGTGCTAACTGGTTCTCGGGTAATAAAGTAGCTATCACCAGGAAGTGTATGAAATAACCCTGGACTCGGAGAGAATATCCCGCACCACTCACAAATTTAAAATGACAGGCTATTTTCATTATTATTTTAACTTAAAAATTTTTTTCTTAAAATAGGCTCCATGCCCAGCACGAAGCCCAAGGTGGGTCTGAACTCACAACCCATAGACCAAGACCTGAGCTGAGACCAAGAGTTGGACACCTAACTGACTGAGCCACTTCATTATTATTTTAATATATTCTTTAATTCATTAAGTATTTTCATTAAACATCTTATAATAAAGCACTGTGATGGGTGATAAAGAGATGTTTATTTTATTATTATTTTTAAAGAGATGTTTAATAGAACTCCCTGTCCTCAGTGGATTTAAGATCTAACTCGAGTGATAAGGTTAGTAAATGAATATTCAAAATGCAAGGTAACACAGGTTAGATAAACAGTATGTACAATGTAATATAAGGACTTCAGAGGAAGAGAACTTATTTCTGGCAACTGCATGGAGGAAGTTAGCAAATGGCAGGTGGGGTCAAAACTTTTAATCAGTATTTTGGAATCTTATGAAACTGAAATGTCATTTCAAGGGTGTCACTAGTAAAAATAAATGTACATTTTTAAGACAAAAAACTAATACGTAAAAACTTGGCAGTGCCCATTAGGCTAAAAGGTAGATCACCTGAAGGTCATTTAGTTTATCCGGTACATAAAATTGGAAACAATGTCTGGAAGTTTCATAGCGTTTGCATTTGAAGGTTACCTTGGGAGCAATATACAGACCCAGAATCACTTTACTAGTAGACACATCAGGCTGACAGCATATTACAGCTTAAGTGACAACTGCAAAGTTCAGAAGAGGTTTTGTATGTTTTGTATAGAAAGCACACAAGGTTAAGATCTAAATCAATGCATTTGTCATTTCTATTTGCCTGTGTCAGAATCCACAGAACCCTTTTGTGGCAGGTCAGACAGAGCAGAGATGAGTAACTAGCAAAACAATGGGCTCCCCTTGAAGATACTTGTTAGGATTATGTACTCCAGGCAAACCAATGGAGAGAACATGCTATTACTCACGATTTATAAAGCCCTTCTAGTAAAATGAGACTGCCTAAAACAACAGATTATGTACTTTTATAGCAGTTATGACCTCAAAATACTTTGTTTTTAAGCCTAAGTGGAGAAATGAAGATGTATAACTCTTAAGAAAGTCCTCTGCTATGCCCTGTATGTTAAAAATATATTTAAAGCAGAAGATAAGTGGAGTTATTAACTGCCATAGAGGGCTGTTCAGCATATATAATCACTGCCCTGTTCAGATGGCCTGAGTTCCCTTCTGAGAAGGGCAGATGATTAATTATCCAAGTATAAATCAAGGAGGGAGGGAAATCGGAAGACTTAAATGTTGGGAAGCTTCATGCCTGAGTCAAGCTCTTGCTTATTTTTCATTGGGTTTTCAGTGTTAGCTGTAAAAAGGGACAGAGTGGCAAGAAAGCCCATGAAGGTGCCCCCCATCCAGAGCTCTGGCCTAAACACAAGGGAAAGTCTCACCACAGGAGAGAGTCTTCATGACAGCATTGTGTCCTCAGCCTCACACAGCAGCTGGGAAGAGAGGTTGTCCTAGGCCAAAAGGCTGCAAGCTTCCTCATGGCTTTGAAGGGTGGTGGCGGGGAATGTTACCTTTGACCCCTTGGCACAATCTGTCACACAACAGAGGCTGAACTCTCACCTTCTCAGAGACACCTTCCCCCATGGCCCAGACTAATTCAGCAACCCCCTTCCTCAGTTGGTCATGCTCTATCCCTCCCACCATGTTTTAAATTCTTTCACAGCATTTCTAGCATTTTTACTGGATTAGTCTCCCTCTCTTGTTAGAATGGGAACTCCAAGAGGACAAGCACTTTTACTCACCTATTACTTAACTCTATCTAGGGAGACCTGAGCAGGTTAAATAAATGATTGCGTGTTAAGGACTGAACAGTGTCCCCCCCCCCACCCCAAACCAAGCTTATACGTTGAAGCCCTTATATCCAGTGTGATGACATTTGGAGATAGGGCCATTAGAGAGGTAATTAAGGCCAAATGAGGCCATAAGCGCAAGGCTGGAATTCCACAGGATGTTTTTTTTTTTTTTTTTTTTTTATAAGAAGAGGAAGAGACCCCAGGGAAGTGACTGCATAGAGTAAAAGCCACATAAGGTCACAGGGAGAAAGGCAGCTATCTATGAGTCCAGGAGGCAGTTTGAAGCTCCGCAGTCTGTGATACCTTATGGCAGCCCCAACAAACAAATACATGAGCTTTCTGGATTCCTTTTGTTAAAAATCATTTTGAAAAGCTCTTTCTAATGAGAGGAAGACTGTGGTGAAAACTATAAATCATGTGCACATGCATAATCCTGAGCTTCTGATTATAAATGTAATAGATGCTCATGTAAAATCATACTATTTATTCAGTTTTAACTTTATTCCCTTTGACAAAATGGAATGGAGAACATGTAATGAATATATTTTCAGGACGCCTGGGTGGCTCAGCGGTCGAGTGTCTGCCTTTGGCTCAGGGTGTGATCCTGGAGTCCCGGCATTGAGTCCCACATCGGGTTCCCTGCATGGAGCCTGCTTCTCCCTCTGCCTGTGTCTCTACTGCTCTCTCTGTGTCTCTCATGAATAAATAAATACAATCTTAAAAATATATATATATTTTTTTCATGAACATTATTTGAATGGCTACCTGAGATTATATCCTGTAGCTTTATATTCCATTCTCTTACCTGGGGACATTTTAGATTCCTTCTTTAACTATTTTATTTCTTTTTTTATTTTTTTTAAATCATATCTACACCCAACATGGGGCTTGAACTCATGATCCCAAGATGAAGAGTTGCATGCTCCACCAGCTGAATGAGACTGGTGCCCCCTCTTTATTACTTTAAATAGTGCTCTGATGTACATCTTTGTGCACCAAGTTTTTCTGTATTTTGGATTATCTTTAGGACAGATTAGCTTGTCAACTTGGAAACGTTTCATAGGCTCTGATGATCATTTCTAGATAGATTTTTTTAAAATTCTTGCAGCAATGTGCTTCCTAATCAGCACTGCATACACACTCCTAGCTCACTGCATCCTCACCAGCATTGAATATTCTCATTAAAAAACTTTTTCTGATATTTTCAATAGGAGAAAATGATAGCGTATTGCTGTATTTGCATTTCTTTGATTAGATCTTCAACTACTTAAGAGGACAGTTTGGAGGGGAAATAAAGCAGATCTCTGGTTAGTACACATTACACAATACCTGCCAGCTACTATGAGGAGTGTTATCACTCTGAAACAGATAATAATAAACATAACTTCTTCTTGGGCTCAGAGATAGCATCACATCACCGTCAGTTGCGACGTTGCTGAAGATTCAGGAAGCCAGAGATCAGAATTATGTCAGTTTTCTCTCTTTTTTTCTTGGTTAGTCTACCTGAAGGTTCATCAATTTTATTTATTTTTTTAAAAAACCACAGATCCTGGCTTGACTGTTCTTTTCTATTGTCTTTTTAGTCTCCATTTCATTTATGTCTGCTCTGATCTTTATTTCTTTCCTTCTAATGTTGGGCTTAGCTTATTTCTTCTTCTAGTTCATTGAGGTATAAAGCTAAATCTGTTTATTTGAGACCTTTCTTTTTCTTTTCCTTAATGTATGTGTTTTTTGTTACAAACATCCCACTTAGAACTGCCTTTGCTGCATCCCTTGAGTTTTGGCATGTGGTGTTTTCATTTCCATTTGTCTCAAGATAGTCTTTTTTTTTTCATTTTGTATTTTTCTCATAGTTTCTTTTTTTTAAATAATAAATTTATTTTTTATTGGTGTTCAATTTGCCAACATACAGAATAACACCCAGTGCTCATCCCGTCAAGTGCCCCCCTCAGTGCCCGTCACCCATTCACCCCCACCCCCCGCCCTCCTCCCCTTCCACCACCCCTAGTTCGTTTCCCAGAGTTAGGAGTCTTTATGTTCTGTTTCCCTTTCTAATATTTCCTACCCATTTCTTCTCCCTTCCCTTCTATTCCCTTTCACTATTATTTATATTCCCCAAATAAATGAGAACATATAATGTTTGTCCTTCTCCGATTGACTTATTTCACTCAGCATAATACCCTCCAGTTCCATCCACGTCCAAGCAAATGGTGGGTATTTCTCATTTCTAATGTCTGAGTAATATTCCATTGTATACATAAACCACATCTTCTTTATCCATGCATCTTTCAGATGCAATGAAACGCCGGGACACCTGCACCCCGATGTTTATAGCAGCAATGTCCACAATAGCCAAACTGTGGGGCAGCCCAGATGGCTCAGTGGTTTAGCGCTGCCTTCAGCCCAGGGCCTGATCCTGGAGACCCGGGATCGAGTCCCACGTCAGGCTCCTGCATGGAGCCTGCTTCTCCCTCTGCCTGTGTCTCTGCCTCTCTCTGTCTGTGTGTCTCTCATGAATAAATAAATAAATAAAATTTTAAAACAAAAACAAACTGTGGAAGGAGCCTCAGTGTCCATCAAGATAGTCTTTGATCTTTCTTTCCAATTCCATTTGACCCACTGGTAGTCCAGGAATACATTGTTTAATTCCCACATATTTGTGAAAACAGGCAGACTGCATCACCATGTAAAAGTCAGTTCCTACCTAATCCCCCAAAACACCACCTCATTATTATACCATAGGAGAGTATTTTCTACTATCTGATAGTTTTATCTAAGTATGAAGCTTCAAAAAGATTTTCCTGAAATCACCAAGGTTTCAATCAAGGTATTTGGCTCAAATGACATTTTTCTTTTATAAAAGATGGGCATACAGAGTGACAGGGTCCAATGGAGTCTTTCACTAAACCTCTGCCTCTGAAATGAAGTCCTATCTCTCTCTCTCATATAGGTAAGTCTATCACTTGACACTGCTCCATAGTTTCAGGTATTTTAGAGTCTAGAAATATTTTAATAGCTGGTATAGATGATTCTCAACATTTATGTGCTTGTGTTTGCTGTTTGGAAGTTATAAAGTAGTATCTCTTCTATTTTTAGAAGAACAGTGCATTTGATATAGGATTTATATCAAGAGATGGTATTAGGAATTCCCCTAGGTTTATGGCACTCTGGATATACCACTGTAGAAGATACCATATGCAGACATTCCTCAAACATTTGTGGACTACTTGTTGTGTGTATGTTTAGAAGAAGGTGAGCCTAGAAAAGGTAGAAATAAAGACAAAAAGGAAGAGTCCCTGTCCTTGAGGGCACAGCATAGAGTCTCTCTGCTTTTCTAACTCTGATGTTACATTCTAGGATTTCTTTGCTGGTACTCTATTTCTTTTTCAACTGTTCCATCTGTAGTTCTACATCCTTCTTTTTAGGTGGTTTCTGCCTTCTCCAGCACCCCAGGCTCTGCTATCACTGCTGCCTGCTCCAGTGCTAATGCTCTCCCCACTTGTTTCCTTCTTTCCCACTTTATGTGGATACCCTTTGGTCTTCCATGTGAAAGCCTGTCTCTATCTCTATTTCTCTTTTCCTTCCTTCCTCCTTTTCTTCTTATTTCCTTTCTTTCAAATCAACAGAGCACCTTTTTCTTCTGCATGAGAGGTTATTTTGTTAGGTCCCTGGTTCTTCTCAACTTTGTTTATTTGTTCATTTGTGAGAAGAACCTATGATACATACCAGAAGATGCAGATTCTGGCCCTGGTTTGTTTCATCAGCCTTTGAGCAAGTCCCAAGGCGTCACTTTTATCTATGACATATAGATGTTCTACTTAGGTTTCTTCTATCTGAAAGATTTCAAAATGCCCCAATTGCCTGAATGTGTTGTGAAACTTAATGAGTGAATGCATAAACATTCTGTTGACAGAACATGTGCAGGGGAAAGAAGCCACATAAACACATTTATTCCCTGATGCCTGCCTTTTAGCAAAAGAATTCCGACTCACCAACTGCTCATATGAGTGTACACATTTACAGAAACTGCCTACGGTGGAAAGAAACCATTGAGAAGTTACTCATTCTAATCATCTTCATTCTAGGAAAAACATTTTGAAGGTTGAAAATCTAGGATTTAGGGTGCTATCGCTACTCAAGGTGAGTTGAGTATTTTTCTTATAGTGAAAAAAGTATGTTAAGATGAACATTTTAATCTAGCCACTTTTTGTGTATGATACCCATTCTTGAAAACTCTTCAAAAGCCAAAAAGATCTTATAAATTTATATTCTACTGACAGGTGACAGGTATTGGCTTAGGATAAGGAGGAATTTCAATCAGGAATTCAGAAATGTAGTTTTTTTATATACCAAGATTTCTTTCACCTTAAACTATTTATCCCCCCCGTCACATTTTTTACCCAAAAAATTTTTTATTTCATCTTGTCAAAACTATGCTCTAACCTGACATGAGGAAAACTATAGTAATTGAATGGATCTATGCTCACTGTTATGTATTTCTTTAAAATTACTTTATATCATAATGAAAATATTTTTTAAATGTCTTAAAACTATACCTAATTATCAAAGTAAGTAACACAAATCCCCACATCACATTAAAGGTACTGACTCAACTTCACTTATAAAAGAGAAACACATTGTGTGTAGCACAGGTGTAGGGCAAGGGATGATGGGAACATGGGAGCATAGGACGCTGCCGGCAAAGAGCCAGCAGGAGAGGACCACATGGGAGATGCTGTAGGTATGCTCTACACACATCCAATCACCTGGATATCAACTTCCATACTCACTTAGTATGCAAGAAGTTTAAGGAACACTTGTACGTGATCTCAAACAGTAACCCAAAACTTGGATGAGCATTTAAAAAGCAAGATTTGTTGTATCAAGAGTTTCTTCCTTTCTTCCTTTTTTTTTTTTTTTTTAGCTTTATGTATTTGAGAGAAAGAGAGCACAAGAGAGGTAAGGGGCACAGGGAGAGGACAAGGGACAAGAAGACTCCCTACTGAGTGTGGAGCCTGACGCATGGCTGGATCCCACAGTCCCGAGATCATGACCTGAGCTGAAGTCAAAGACTAGGTGACTGAGCCACCCAGTCGCCCTTTGCTGTATCAAGGGTTTCTTAAATGCATGGCTGTTTTAATACTTAAAGAAAATGCCTATAAAATGCCATTTATCACTTGGAGAGCTAAAATAAGACAAATGCTACCACCACTGTACACAATGGTTTGTTTAATAGGGAAGAAATTTGGATATGAAATAAAATTTCACACTTTGCAAGCAAAACAATTTAAAGTCATTTATAAAGGGTCTATTTTGAATTACCTACATTTTTTTTTATCAGATGACTAATTCTTTTTACTTTGTAATGTAAAAAAAAGTTGAAATTGTAGATACTGTATAATGAATGAATTTTTGGTCTTTGAAATTGCCACAAATTATGAGTTGGAGCCCATATTCAAAATCTGAAAAGCCTCAAACTTTAGGATGTGAACAGCTGGAGATGAAAGTCATACACATCACTTTCTGCAAGAAAAGCCCGAGCCATAATTGCAGTTATTGTTTGCGTTATGTGCTGTAAATGGTTTCCTGCTTATAAAATGACTTCTAACTTTTAATTCTAGACCCATGGGTGGATATATAAGTGATATATGTAACAGCTTATGCCTGTACAGAACAAATATTAATAGCTCCTAGATATGAGTAGGAGTGTAAACAAGTAGAGTGAATCTTCAGAATTCTAGAATAACACTTTGTTGGATATTTATGTGCTGGGTGCATAATGGTCCTAAAGAATAATGGCATTTTTTCCAACTCAAACTCATGCCCATTGGTGACTCATCAATGGCTGGTTGTTCATTCCCCTTGATGTGAAACAAACTTCCAGAAAGTGGGGTTCATTTCCTCTGTATGTTCTACACCACAATGATTACACCATAGTGTAATTAAAAGAAAGGACAAAACCCACCACTACAGCATCAGCATGAGTCTAACGTGAAGAGAATGTCAAGCTTTCTATCACACTTTGATTACTGTTGTGCTCTCTCTCACTTGGAAGAAAGCTAGAAAACAAACAAAAACAACCAAATAAAAGCAAAATCTTGGCTACACAGTCAGTGTGGAGATTCAGTATGGAGGCTATTGTAAAAAAGATGTCTCCCTTATCAGGAATGTGGTTACTTGTCTGCTACTCTTTAAGCTGCTAACCTAAAGTTTTTTGAGAGATATGGGAGCAAATAGTGTGCATCAAAATAATGCTAATGTGGAGTGCCTGGGTAGCTCAGTGGTTGAGCAACTAACTTTGGCTCAGGTCATGATCCCCGGGTCCTTGGATTGAGTCCCGCCTATGAGTCCCTATTGAGTCCTGCCCCTCTGCCTATATCTCTGCCTCTCTCTGTATCTCTCATGTATAAATAAATAAAATCATTAAAAAAATGCTAATGCAAATGTAATAGAGGAGGCTGGCAAATGAACTAATGAAACTGACAGAAAATTATAAATGCCTAAATTATATATATATATATATTGTTTCTTCTAATGCTGGAAAAGTATGGAAGCTTCACATATTATGAAACATCAAACTCCAGAAAAATTTCAGGAGCTATGTATTATTTAACACTATCCACCCAGCAAACTATGGATTAAATCAGTACCATAAACTCCTTCACTAAAAATGTTTTACTATAGTGTACTGATTATTGTTTTAATGGGTGGGGGGAGCCTGGGTGGCTCAGCTGGTTAAGTGTCTGACTCTTCAGCTCAGGTCTTGATCTTGGTGCTGTGAATTCAAGCCCTGCTTTGGGCTCCACGCTGGGTGGAAAAAGGTTCTAAGAAAAAAAAACAGCATAGAGCTGGCCTTGCACACCTGGCTCAGGTTCTCTCAAATTATGCTATTAACACACACACAAAAAGAAAGTAATGGGAAAGCAATATTTAAAATACCTTCATAACCAACTTTGCTGGAGTGTCCCCCTATATATTACATGTCAACTGAACTTGAGCGAAATAAGGAAAGCCTTTCAGCAAACCTTTATTTATATTCCAATGTTGTAGGACTGTCTGTAAAGATAATGTTTGTTGGTTTAAATAGAACCAGAAATTGTTTCTTTTGTGAAGGTGTTGCCAGAGAGTTGTTTCTTGCTCTGACTGCCCAGATTGCTTGAACGTCTGTGAAACTGATAATAATATGTCCTACTGATAAGCAATAATGGCTTTATTAAATCAAGGAGCTCTCAGGTCAAACCTATGATGAAAAGGAAAGTGTGACCATGACTTTAATTAATGATTTGTCTTAATAGCTGTTTCTCATTTATAGAAATCCGAATAAGTGCATTCTCTACCTGCGATAGGTAATATACATAGCTATAGGTAGCATTTCTGAGATACAATTTTTGCATTCACACAGAAGTGACAGAGTGAGAAAACAAAACAAAACAAAACATGGGCACCCACATGTTAATATCAAAACAATCACTGACTAATCCCATATCCAGTGGATCACATATTCATCGATCTGATCACTCAGTGGTCTGTAAGATTATGAAGCAAGGATTCTTGGGGTAGTTACCTTAGGAAGGCGCTTGAAAGGATTATGAATGGCCTTAATTCCTCAAACTACTTTGTATAATCCTGGATTCCAGTTGAAAGTTTAATATGTTGGGGGCAATTTTGAGTTGTTTTGTCTTGAAAGCCTCTCAAGGATATTTAAAAGAGCCTTCCAGAATAGTTTCATTTGCAGCAAGCCCAAGGGCAAAAAGCATTAAGAGCATTAGGATCATGGATAAAATTCAAAGCTATCAAAGTGGACTGTAAACTATAATACCCTAAAAGAAGTGAAAAGCAAATAATTATTGAAAGATATGGACATTGGTTTAAAGACTAGTTCCAAAAAAAGTAGGTTCTAACTTCAACCCCCCAAAGAGAAGAAACACAGAGATCTACCAACACAAGCTGCTAATTCATCAGATGGGAAATATGTGAAGATGCAGCCAGTCCTATAAAGGAGATAATCCTAATAGATCCCTATCAGAAAGTCTAAACAAATAGACAAACAAAATTTACTTGTTTCAGGCTCTGGTTAGAATGGATTCTGTGAACACTGTGAGGCATTAAAGCAAGATAGATATTAATTTAATAAATATTTATCGAGCACTTGCTGTACATCAGACTCTGAAGATACAAAATGACCTCAAGGAGTTTGCAGCCTTGTAAGAAAGGCAAAATTATAAACCAAATATTTTTACTGGAGTATAGAGGAGGTAGGTATGTGAATAAGTCTCACTAATTTTCTTGATTTCAGTAATGAGAAATGAAAGGCAACATGACATTTTTGGCTTGAGTAAGTGGGTGGACAGAGATGTCACTCACTGAAGAAGAGTATAAGAGAGAAAGGTGACAAGTTCAATTCTGGATAAAGTTCTGGAAGCTGTCTTAAATGGAGGCAAGGAGTTAAAAAAGATGGGGAGTGGGAGATGAGGGCTTGGGCATCACTATAATGAAGGGGATGATTGAAATAATGGAAACATGATTTTTCTTACTGAGCATAAGTTAGCATTTAGGACAGTGATTCTCAGCCTTGGCTGTGCATTGGAACAGACTGGGAAACTTTAAAAGACCTTGATGCCTGGGTCTCATCCCAAGAGATCTGTTTTAACTGCTCTGGGACAGGGTCTGGGCACTGGGATTTGACAAAGATAACCAAGTCATTCTAATATGCAGCTGGAGTTGAGAACTACTTATTTATGGCATGATACAGGAGATGGTACTGGTATTTGGGATGCCAAAGGAGGGACTCTCCAGAAATGAGAATCTGTCAACAGGGTTGGAAATTACAGAAAGGCTTATTATGTAGAGACTAAAATGTTTCTGATACTAATAATGACGGATGAGATCAGCAAGGCCCATTCCAGTAGGATGGCTGAGGTCAGAGCCAGATGCTACAGACTCAGGGTACTCAGATGGAGAAGAAATCAATGCAGTGCAATGAATACTGAATATGATTTCAAGAAATTTGGCTGTGAAGGGATGACAGAGGCCATGGCTGAGAGATAAGCAGGTTGGGGAAGGGCTTTTGTTTTTAATGATTTTTAAAGATTTCATTATTTATCTAGACTGAGGGATGGCACTAAGGGAGGGAGCAGAGAGAAGGGAGAGAGGGAGACAGAGACAAAGCCAGAGACGGAGAAAGAAGAAAAGGAATGGATATTTGATAGACCAGATCCTGGGCTAGATGAGAGCTGTGCAAACACAGATAAAAATCTCACATTTTTGTCCCTTTTCTGGCCTAAGAAATGTCAAGATTTAAATGTTTTCCTTTGCTACCAGTGTTTTCAAAATGCAATTTTAAAGCAAATCCTCAACAAACCTAAATATTTGGAATCAAAAGAGGTTTATGTACCTCTGCCTTATCTCCAACTTAAAAAAAAACTTCAGTTCTAATCATAAGCACAAAACAATTTAATATTATTAAAGGGAGACCAATGACATACTAAATGATAAAAAATATGACCGTTTCTTTTAGACCTGACGAAAGAGTCGAAGTAATTTTAATACTACAGCTTTGCCAAATGCAATTCAAGTAAGTCTCTGATTTTTGAAGCAGAATCATAAATTACATGCTGTACCCGGACAAAATTGCCGTTTTGTGGCATTTGCATCAAACCCATTATCTTGTGTTCTGTTGCCTAGTTACCAGAATTCTGAAGTTTTAACGCATTTTAGATGGATATTTAAATTTCATACAGAATTTCAGCTATGCAGTTTACAGAAAGAGAAACAGTTGGACACATCTGCTTACTTAAATTTCCAAAGAAACTTCTTTGTTTACAAGCCTCAGACTTGCTAAGTTTTGCAAAAGGGTGCATTGATTTTAGATGGAGGGCATTCAAGGTCATGCTTCAAGACACACCAAATTCATACTTGTTTTCTGGTTTTGTTTTTGTTTTAATTATGATCATGCAGAAAAGAAAATCTTTCCTTTGTCTATATATTTAAGGCTTGAAATCGATGATTTAAGTCCTGCTTCATTAGTACAATTCTGTGTATAACACACACATGCATGCATCTTTATAGTACCTTTGACTTACCTGTTCCCAAGTGAACACATGTTGATTGAAATAATACTGAATTTGTTCATTTGCAATGTTAATGCACAGCTGCTCAAAGGAATTTTTTTTGAAATTTTCAAAGCCAAATATATCCAGAATGCCAATGCTCAGTTCATCATCATTCCCACTAGAAAATTAAAAAGGCATTATTTTGAGTTCTTATTTAGTTTCTTAAGAGGGAAAGTAAGGCAGGGTATCTTAGAGTTTTACTTTTGTGATTTAGCTAAGAAAATACTGCCAAGACACAGAGTGAAAAATCTCTTCATAGAATATAAAATTAAAGTAGGTAACATTAATTTTAATATGTAAAAGATACATATTTGGTATTATGGAAATAGCTCCTATACTTTTTCCTGTGGGTTCATGGGTTCTAGATCGCAGCCCTAACTCACTCATGAATCACAGGGAAAACCTGGCCAGCCTTTCAGACATGGCAAAAATATGTTCAATAAACACTATAGCAGAGAAGCATAACTTCTGTGTAAGATTATCTTTATTTAGTCTTTCACTATAGGATAATTAAAACATCTTGCTAAAAATATTTTACCTCTTTTAAAGAATTGTTATTTACTTTTGAGTTATTCATTCATAGTTATTTAATATAGAATAAATGGTAACCTGGAGAAAGATATAAATACATTTGAATTTATTTTGTAGTAAAGTACTTTAAAATGCAAATAAATACTATTTTATTATTTTTTAAAAAAATATTTTAGTTTTAAATAAAGTCCCAGGACTTTAAAAATTTTGTAGCTATCTGGCCCAATAAAGTGCTAGTAGGAAATAAAGCAGAGAACTTTAGCAATTAAATAATAAGAATTAAAAACAACTTCAGAGGGACTCATACATAAATCAGTAAATTGGAAAACAGATTTATATCATCTGACATTTGGGAAAAAAATGTTTCCATAAGAATGTTTACCTTGGTGATGTGCCATGCTTCAACAAGCTGTTAATACGATTGACTATCCAACTAAAGAGACGCCCATATAAAGTTTTAGCCATAGCATCTCGGACATCGGTGGCTTTTTCTACGGTATTGGGTCGTATAATTGTTTCTCCTCTAGTGACCACACAGTGGGAGGTAAGAGCTTCTTGTAGCTCATCTGCCTGAATGCAAAGCAGAGAAGCAGCTAAAAAAAAAGAAAAGTAAAATAAACAGATGTGTTGTTAGAAAAAGTTCTGGCAATGAAGTAACTTCCCATTGAATGAAAGCATCTTAGTTTACCTTCTTCAAATGACTTGAAATAAATATGTGAAGAATTTATAATGTAAATTATAAATAGCCAGTAGTAGTCCTGGCTCCAATCATTTTTCTCTATTTGACTGGTCAAATGTAGGCTGCTGTATAATATAATAATATAGCACAACCCAAACTAAACTGGCTGACAGGGGGAATACATTTGTACAAGCCAGTGGTTGTTTATGTAACGCCAAACACAATTCCACTGAATTATGTTAAATAATTTAAAAGCATGATGAATAAATTTGGGATAATTTGGACACCATTATTATATACACATTTTCAAAATGTAGAATTTTTTAAAAGATTTTATTTATTTATTCATGAGAGACACACAGAGAGAGGCAGAGACACAGGCAGAGGGAGAAGCAGGCTCCTTCTGGGGAGCTTGATGCAGGACTCCATCCCGGACCCCAGGATCACAACCTGAGCCAAAGGCAAACACTCAACCACTGGGCCACCCAGGTGCCCCACAAAATGTAGAAATTAATTGGAAGTTTACTTAGACTTCAGGGGTACACCCAAACAAAAGTATTTTATGTAACTTCTGCAATATTGAATCAAAAAAGCACAAACCTTATGTTGACATTCATATATATATTTTTAGCACACTACTTCTCAGTTATGTATTTCAATGATTAAATTTTGTTACAATGTGATGCCTGGAACATATATTCATATTTAATGATAATTAAATATCACAGGAATTTTAAATGAATAATACTGAAATTCAGTGAATAAAAATATTCATTTTTTAATACAATAAATATCTTTAATGCAAACTTACATGATAGACTATTTTTTAAAATCAGTTGTTCTCCTTTCAAATTACTTTCAACATTCTGAATTTACCTTTAGCATTTGGGACAAGCTATTTCTTGACTATGTGACTAAAATCATTGAACATTACTAGAACTTTTTTCAGATTGCAGAAGTAAAGAAGCTCACTGCAGAAATCTTACTTTGAGGTTAACATTCTGCATTCCTTTCCTTTTAGGGATGTTTATTGCCACTATTCTGCATATGTATTTTATCTTAATATAATATCTTAAGAATTTCTCATTTTGTTAAATATTGCTTATAAACAATTTTAATTTGCTATATAAAATTCTGCTATATATCATATGAATAATTTTTACATTGTTGGATGATTAGGGTGTTTCCATATGTTCATAATTATAAAGAATGCTGGGATAAATATTTGGGGCATGAAACTGTTCCTGTTTTGTATTATTGTCTTAGCATAAATTGCCTAAGTTCAGCAACTGGGTCAGAGTATATAAACATATTTAAGCCTTTTGATGTACACTATTTAGCTGCTCTTTGAAAACTCTGAACCAATTATATTATCATCAGTCAAGTAAAAACCAGTAATTTCAATGCAATTTCATGGACACCACAGATTACTTTTGAAAATGGCCAATTTGATAGGAAAAAAAAGTCTGTTTTTCAATTTGTTTTTAACTGACTCTTAGTGAAGCTAAATACTTTTCTTCTTTACACATTTTTATTAGTAATTTGTGGTTTTATTTTATAAACTGCCTTTTGTCATTGATATATTTAATTTTCCTAATCAATTTAGAAGAGCTCTTTATAAGTCACACATATTGCTTATGTATATGTTGCAAATATTTTCTCTCACTTCTCACTTGTATTACAATTTCATTTATTTTTCTTGTATTAGTATGAAAGGATTTGAAGTTTTATGTGGCCAAATATGCATTTAAAAATCCTTTCTGCTTTTGATTTTTTGCACATAAAATTCTTCAAGTCTTTTCTCATCTCAGGATTAGCACTTTTTATGGTGTTTTTGCATTTAAATTGTTATAGGCTTGGAATTTATTTTGGTATATGGTGTATGACAAGAATTTGAAATCCCCCTCCCCCACTCAAATGGCTAGCTAGTTCACAGTCTCTACAACACTGACTCCCTATGGACTTGTAATGCCATTTCTGGATAGTGTCTCCCATTGATTAATATGCCTATTTCTACTCCTACGTTGTTTATTTATTGACATATATTTACTGAGTGTTTACAACATGCCAAGCATTAAAATTACTTGGGAATATAATGCTAAGTATAATACCTTGTAAGACAAACTTAATTTTGATCATCTTTATCCAGAAGGAATGGGAAGCTAATTAAGAAATTTAAGTGGGAAGATAAAAGGAGAGGGAGAGAGTAACAAGCAGGGGGAGAGGGAAATTCAGAGAACCCACTGGTACATGTGTAAGTGGTTTCTGAATGAACTGTGGAGAATGGCCTGGAAAAGTTCAAGAATTGATACAGAATGAACAATGGGGAGGTCTCTTAGCTCAATAAGTGATATTGTCTTTAGTGAGAATGATGATGATGGAGATAAAGAGAAGTGATCAGATTCAAGAGATATTTATAAGATTGAATAGATAGAACTGGTGCCTGATTTAAACAATGCACCTGCAAAACCATCTCAAAACATGGCCTTGGTGTGGAGATAATTCCTTGCAACTTTAATTATAAACCATTTTAAGTAAGTTAGCAAAATTTCTATTTTCCATGAATGGCTATTCCAGAAAGTGCTTTATTGAATTATAATGACATTCATATTAATACTAACCTTCTGTGACCCATATGATTGCCTCCTTCTATACAGAAATAGGTTCTCAATTATCAAAGTCATTTCTTAGTTTGGTAGTATACACTCATATCTACAACATATCTCTGTTGTAAATCATTCTATTCATGGCTGATAACTCTTCCAGTTATGACAATGGTGAGATCTGAATCTATCATTGTAGTTTTCTGTTTTTGTTTTTCCTTCCATTTCTGATAACTGAGGATTGCTGGGAGCTATAGATCAGCCTGGAGCTACTGGCTCAAGGTCGCCAAAAAATACTAGATGTGCTGAACAAAGTTCAGTCTGGGATCTATGCTGATCTATCTATGCCCAGTTCATCATGGGTTGGAGGGATCTCTATGGCTCAGAAAATAAATAAATAAATACATACATAAATAAAATCAATCTAATACCTTCTGTGCCAATAACTAACTTTAAATATGAAAAATCAGAATATGTTCCCAGGTCCATGCCAATCATTACATGACAACCTCAGTCCTTTTACCAAACTGGTTCCAGAGACACAGTGGGATAGAGATGATAGGGCTCCGGGGACAGGTCCAGACTGGGACGGTTGGTATCTAGTCCTCTGAAATTACCCTAAAACATCTCATTCTGATCCTGATTAAGTATAAATCAGAAAAATATATAAATTTGTATCATGATTCCTTAGGTTATGAATGAAACTTATAACAAATCTGGAATTATGGGGGTTTATGTTTATATCAAAAAATTTTTTAAATTGGGCACCTCCTATATAAAAAAAAAGCTATGCCATCAGAAGCTAAGTGGAAAATCTTAAGTTATTATAATAATTCATCAAACTCTGCTAGTTAGAGAAAAAAAGCTGATCTGAAGCAAATCCCATGATGCACTCTTCTTATATAGAAAATGATCATAAAATCAGGATGAATGAGTATAAAATCCATCCAGTATGAAAATAAATATACAAGTCTTTATTACTTACAAAATTATAGAGATGCTAAGTTTATAAAATAATAATTTTAACTGTTTTCAGATCAGTTTACTAAATTTTAATGGAATATTCTGTGTTTTTACACTGAAATGTAAATAGCTCCTAAAATAGTCATGAAAGCCTGTCTTTAGAAAGGCTTTCTGCAGTAATCAGTTAATTTGTAGGCATGATGATCTGTTTTAAATATTGGACTTCATAAACTTCATTTTACACAAATTGAATTAGAGTTTTCATTTTTAGGATTCCAGAAAAGTACAATTGCTTGAAATTATCCTTATAAGACACTTACAGTATTTCATTAGACACTTTTCAAGAGTTCAATTTTGAAGAGAAGATAATAATACTCACAGTTCTCCAGAGCTGCATGACTGGAAATGTGGCTCTTGTCAATCTGGTGTTCAGTTGCTACAGAAGAAAATTCAATGTTGCCGACATTCAAGATTGCAGCCAGTATACTGTATATACTTCCAAGTTGCTGAAACACACCATAAAAATGTTAGCATCACCCTTTCCTGGAGTGACTATGGCCGGAGACAGAGTGGGGAAGAATCCCAAGGCTCCAGCATAAGAAGTCATCCCACAGATGATATGTCAGACTAAGAGACCCAAGTAGGCTCAGTCTCATTAGTTATTTTAATATGAGAGGTGAGCATGGTGCCTGTTACCCAGTGAGTGCTGAAAAAAAATACTTTGCGAATGCAAATATGTATAAAAAATAGAAGGAGGAGTTCTCCTAGGAGGAAGTAGAAATATCTAATTTGTTAGGCCACAGATAAATCTATCTATGTAAAACTTAACTTCAGAACTTAACATGGTCACTCCAGATGTTCATTTTTCTTGAAGCCATCTTAAAAGTGTGTTATATATGAGGAGAAAGGAGAGTTAAGAAAGAAAAATCCAAAGACCCCAGCACTAAAATCAAAGGATATGTGTGGTTTCAGTACAGGCATGAGAACTTTGGACTACAGCTTAGAGTTTAGAGTAGTAAATCCCTTTTATTTTAATATTTTATTTTATTTTATTTTAATTTTTTAGTAAAACCCTTTTAAATAAGGTACATGAAAAATACATTCAAAACCACACACATACATATCACTGTTCTTGGATGCATTTCACCAAGGAGTATGGTAATTCTACATGTCATTCCAACTACATTCAACTTGCAGTAAGATACAGGAAAGAGACAAAATCCTTTATTGTTTACTTATGTTGCGGCCTTTATTCTAGCGCAGCTCCTACTCTTATCAGAAATGATTATTCCAATCACTCAACATTCCAAGTCATGATAAAAACTGGATATGAAAAAAAAACAAATCAACAACAAAAACTGGATATGAAAAAGAATCTTCAGGGATATTTATTCATTCATATGTAACATATAAATATATATTAAATGAACATATACACAATAAAATATTTACTGAATGAATATTATGATGTATCTGTACCTATCTATATATTCACTTATCTGATGCACATATATTTTATGCCAGGCACTGCTCTAGTCACAGGGAATTCAGGAGAGGCAGGACTACGATATTTGTTTCCTTAGGGTGTTCAGGCAGCTGAGAAGGCAGACATTAAGAAAAGAAACAAATAGACAAGCATGACATTTTCAGTAACAAAATGGGCCATGCAAGAAATAAAATGTACAGGAGGGAGAGTGACTGGGAAGGGCAGGGAGGGTCTTTTTAGTCAGGGAGGTTAGGGAAGGCTGCCCTCTGGGAGGCAGAGGTCTGGATCACAAGGAGATCGGCCAGGAAAAGAATGAGAATCAGACTATTTCAGGCAGACGACCAGCAAGGGCGAGGACCTGCCTTGAGGGAAGAAAGTCAGAGCGAGGCTGGAGGACATTGAGTAAGGGGCAGGGATCGTGTGATAGGAGCCAGGGAGGTGAGCATGGGCAAGATCGGCCAGGCCTCCTGGGCCTCCATAAAGAGTTTGGGTTTCATTTGACTTGTCATGGGAAGCCACTAGAAATTTCAAAGCTGGTAGTTGTGATATTTTAAACTGATGAGTCTGCCTACAATGTGGAAATGAACCAATTGGGGACAGATGGAAAAGTAGAATCACAGGAAGCTATTGTGGGATTCTAGTGAGAAATGGTGGCTTGGATTAGGACAGTAAGCAGTAGAGATGGAAAGTGGTAGACTGATTGGGGTACATCTTGGAAGCAAAACAATAAATATGCCGATGGGGTGGATGTGAATCATTTTTCTATGAAAATTCTCCTGGTGAGGAATGTCCATTTGTAATATGTATAACTCGAAAGGAGCAACCAGCATGAGCTTTAATGGCACATGGAGAAATAAAAACAGCATCTGACATCCTGCAGATTTTTCTTGAGGAAGCTACAGGCCTTATGGATAGTCTACACCAGGAATACCCCATAAATAGATTGTTGAAAACTATGTTCCTTCAAAACTTTGTGTGTTTGTCAATCACAGACTGGAAAGTTCAGATATGTAAGTTCCAAAGTCATACTTTAGCAGGATTTAGAGATGCATTATAGAGAATAACAGGCTGAATCCATCAACATTTAATTCTTATTCAATTGTTTAGAATGACTGTATAATTTTTCTAGACTGGGGCTCTCCTTGATATCCTAGAATCACAATGCTCTTTTGGATTAAAGTTGGAGGCTCAGAAGACAGCAGCAAATGAGGGCCCTGGCTCAGTTTGGCTTGGGATCTAGGCTGATGGGGCTCAAAGGGGCCTGACCTCAGGTAGAGTTATGACCTTGACCAAGCACTTGGGTTATTCATGCTACAAAGACTAATCATCTCAAATGCTGATTACCCCAAGGAGTACAAAACAATTTTTGTTTGATGGTTAACAATAATGAGTGCAAGGACATTTTTTCATTTTATGTATAAAACTACCAAGGCATAAAGCAATCTACCAAGTTTCCATAATTGAATGAACTGAGATTTGAATCCTGATTGCCAGCCCACTGAATGTGCTATATCTTCCCAGGAAGAAGAGTTGGTGAGTGACTTGCAGGAAAAGTGTACTGCAAGTGCTCTTCAGAGTCTGGAAAACATTCACAATTCCCTCTACATACTCCACCTCTTGCTATATAGCTTTGTCTGTACTTGAGGAGGTTGGATTGCTGCTACTTTTACAGTATCTTCAAGGACAAACACAGTTGTGGTTTGTTGGAGAGTCAGACCTTCATTGTTCTGATGTATCAGCCTCCAATCTACTCTACAGCTGCTCTGGACATTTCTGCTTTGCTTCTGTTCTTGTACACTAGGCTGATCTGCTAGGTGGACAGCAACTCAAAACTACATGTGTAGGGTGAGGTCACTCTTCTCTACACTGAGTTAATCTGCCTAAGGCAAAGCAATTCTGTTAGAAGTACTCTTCCTCTCCTAGAAGTTTATTGTACTACACCTCTTACAATCAATCATCCACCCATCCATCCATTCATTCAACTGTCATCTGTTGACTATTAAGCACTATGTGAGATATTAGGTAAATACCAATAAATAATAATTTCTGCTCTCAACCGATTTAAATACTCATAAAACCAAAGGATATGGATCATTTCCTATACTGAATTTCTATATGGATCATTTCTATATATTTCTACTTCCTGTATTTTATTTTATTTTTTAAAAATTCAAGTTACTAAACTTAAATTTTTAAAAGATTTTATTTATTTATTCATGAGAGACACAGAGAAAGAGGCAGAGACATAGACAGAGGGAGAAGCAGGTTCCTCTCAGGGAGCCTGATGTGGGACTCAATCCCCAGATGGGATCACACCCTAAGCCGAAGGCAGACGCTCAACTGCTGAGCCACCCAGGTGTCGCTCTACTTCCTCTTTTTATTATAGTTTTTTTTTTTTTTTTAATTAACAAGCTTTATTTTAGAGTAGCTTTAGGTTCACAACACAACTGAGTGGCTAGTGCAGAGTTCCTATGTCGCTCCTGTCCTCCCCACTCCACACACACACCTTCCCCCATGATCAACATCCTGCATTAGAGTGATACATGTTATAATCAATGAACCTACACTGACACAGCATTATCACCCAAAGTCCATCATTTATATCAGAGTTCACTCTTGGTGGTGTACATTCTTGGGATTTTTACAAATGTATAATGACACATACCTACCATCATAGTATCATACAGAGTATTTCCATTGGCCTAAAAATCCTTTGTGCTCTGCCTAGTTATCTATCTCTCTTTCTCACAACCTCTAACCACCACTGATCTTTTACTATTTCCATAGTTTTGCCTTTTCCAGAATGTCATATAGTTGGAATCCTACAGTATATGGCTCTTTCAGATTGGCTTCTTTCATCAGTAAAGTGCATTTAAGGTTCCACCATGTCTTTTCATGGCTTGACAACTTATTTCTTTTTAGCGCTGAATAATATCCCCTTGCTGGGATATACCACAGTTTATTTATCCACTTGCCCACTGAACTTGACATCTCAGTTACTTCAAGTTTGGCAATTATGAATAAGACTTCTGCAAACATTCGTGCACAGGTTTTTGTGTGGACATAAGTTTTCAATTCTTTTAGGTACATACCAAGAACCCTGATTGCTGGATCACATAGTAAGAGTATGAGAACTCTTCCCATGGAGAATGTCACATGAAGAAGAACTTCTTTAAAAAAAAGGTTTCTATTTTTTTTAAGGTTTTATTTATTTATTCATGATAGACATATATATATATATAGAGAGAGAGGCAGAGACACAGGCAGAGGGAGAAGCAGGCTCCACGCTGGGAGCCCAACATGGGACTTGATCCCGGGACTCCAGGATCACACCCTGGGCCAAAGGCAGGTGCTAAACCACTGAGTCACCCAGGGATCCCAAGATTTCTATTTTTAAATAATCTCTACACCCAACATAGTGCTCAAACTCACAACCCCAACAGCAAGAGTCACAAGCTTTACCAACTGAGCCAACCAGGTGCCCCCTGCCACGTGAAGAAGATGACCTCAAGGTGAGGCATCTGTAATCCAAGGATCACTAAGAATTGCCAGGGAATCATTAGAAAGTAGGGAAGAGGCATGGAGCAGATTCTCTCTCACAGCCCTCAGAAAAAAAACCAAACTTGTCACAGACTTCTAATCTATAACTGTGAGGAAATACATTTCTGTTGTTTAAATAATCACTCAATGGTGCTTTGTTATGGCAGCCCCAGCAAAGAAATATAGTATCAATGCTTTATGAATAAGATGTATGACCTTGGGATAATCAGTGTGTTTATTCTTAACTATCTAAAATCTTTAGATAATATTATAGACATTGTAAAACAATCTGACAATGACTTTTGTGACTTGAATTTAAACACTTAGTTGGTAATACACTTATAATTTTAATTTGAAAAGCCTAACAATTTACTTGCAAATTGTATTCACATAAATAAGATAACATGATCTACTACATTAATAATTTTGAATGATCATATTTTCAGGGCTAATAAGCTTAGGTGCTTAAGATTTAGTTAAAGGACTAGAAAGTTTAGAAAGTCCTTATTGGTCCTTGTAAGATTGCTATGCCAGTCATTTAAAATATCTGGAAGATTGAGATGTACTAAATTTTTACATAGTTTCAGGCACTTAAAATACATAATTAATTATGTCCATTTCAGACAACTTACGGTTATATTTATGAGTTAAGTGAGTGGAGTTGACCCAAAGTTGTTTCTATTCTTGTACAAAGATTGTTACATGCACAAATTGAAATAAAAGATGTAACAAGAGAATGAGAAGACAAGCCATAGAGTGGAAGAGAATATTTGTGAAAGGCACATCTGATAAAAGACTATTATCCAAAACAGAGATTTTTTTAAAATTCAACAGTAAAAAAATCAACCCAATTAAATTAACCAACCCAATAAAAAAAAAAAGACCTTAACAGACACCTTACAAAAAAAGAGATGGCAAACAAGCCTATGAAAAATGTTTTATACCATGTGTCATCCAGGAAATGCAAATTAAAACCATAAGGGGGTACCATGGCATACCTCTTAGATTGGCCAAAATCCCAAACACTGATATCACCAAATGCTGACCAGGATGCAGAGCAACAAGAAGTCTCCTTCACTGCTGGTGTGAATGCAAATGGTTACAGCCACCTTGGTAGACAGTTTGATAGTTTCCTACAAAACTAAACATACTCTTACCATATAATCGAGCAACTGAGATCCACAGCATTTACCCAAAGGAATTGAAAACTTGCGTTTTCACCAAGAGTGAATCCTAATGTCAATTATGGACTTTGGATCATAATGACACGTCGGTGTAGGTTCCCAAGAATTCCATGTTTTCACACCTTAGCTCCATTTCATGTTTCTCTTTTCCTCACTCTTATAATCTCTTCTTAGAACCTTGTAGTGACCAACCACTAGATTTCATGTTTCTAGAACATTCTCTGCTTGTTATCATGGAATTGATTATATTTTCTTGAAATTATGCTTAATGTATGTATCTTCTATCAGATTATAAACTCACTGAGAATAGAGATTGTGCTTCATTCACGGCACTCAATTAATGCTGGTCAAGCTGTTTTCTTTTGGGTTGATTAAGTGACAGTAAACTTTTCCTTACCCCATTCAAGAGAGTGGTGAGAAAAAGGAAAATTCCTGGACCTCTAAGTAGGTGCCAATCACCACAGAGAGTGACAAAGTGACAGTGGCCCAGGCTGAGGGGGGTGGCACTACTCAGTCTAGTCCTGGGAGAGCCAAAATGCTGATGCTGCCATTGAGAAAGGGCAGAGAAGGCAGGATAGGGAGGATCAGACCAGAGCGGGTCCCCATAGGCCAGGACACTATCAGAGCCCACATTACCAGCCAGACAGGAACTGATGGGAGGAAAGGAGAAGCTCTGCCATTAGCATTTGCAGTTGTTCATATATAAGGGATCTTAATATGTTCTCTGTATGTAGGTTGAATTTTGCACATAAAATTAAATTTTTTGAATTAAAGCCATAAAATGACATGACCAATCTGCAAAGAGTAGAATAAAATTAAAGAGCTCTCAATTGTAGTTATCAAATCACAGATAATGACACTTACTGTACTGATAATGAAACTGTATCAGAGAGATTCAGTTATTGGTCTAAGGATACAGAGATAGAGACAAGCCATGCCAAGGACTTTAACTCACAGGTCCTGAATCCCTACTACAGAATTATTGTTATTTTAATTGACAACGTTCCTGGGTCCTGTCATTTATTTAATTCAGGTCATCGATGTTGACTAAGTTATGACATTCTAGAATTATAACTTATTTTATGCATTTTGAATGAAGACAAGTAGGTATCCACTTATTTTTTTAAATCCTTATCAGATGACTAAAAAGGACTGATATGCCTCTCTCATCACAGCCAAAACCAAGTTTTTAAGATGAAGCATTTCACAGAAATTCACTTAAATATTAAAAAATTTCTTTCATACATACTATTTTTCATAATAAAAGTGATAACTCATAGTCCAAAGCAAACGTATTAGATTGTTATTTTAGACATAAGAAATGGAAGCAAAATTAGACAAAGGTATTTTCATCTTATACTTAAGACATATGACTGTGCAAAGAAAAACAAATAAAAATTCCTGTCATGACATAGTAAATAGTATCTCTAAAATAAGTTGAATCATAAAACTAGTATTCATTTATTTTAAAACTGGCAGGAAAGGGACCCCTGGGTGGCGCAGCGGTTTGGCGCCTGCCTTTGGCCCAGGGCGCGATCCTGGAGACCCAGGATCGAATCCCACGTCGGGCTCCCGGTGCATGGAGCCTGCTTCTCCCTCTGCCTATGTCTCTGCCTCTCTCTCTCTCTCTCTCTGTGTGACTATCATAAATAAAAATTAAAAAAAAAAAACTGGCAGGAAAATGGCTTAGGAAAGTCATATGTTTTAAAAACTTTTAGAGTTTTCCAGTAAGGGTGATATTTTAGAGAATATGTGATTTTGCTTTGCCTGCCATTCCTTTGGATTATGCTGACTCAACCAGTACACAAGTGAACTGCAGCCCCTATGGATCTTTAAAGGAACACATACACCAGGTGCTATCAACATCAGAGAATGATAAGGAGAGAGAGAAAGAAAGAGGGAGAAAGAGATGCTCATCCTGAAGAATCACTGTAAGTATGCTGCAGTGAAGTGTGAAGGCTTCAAGCTGTGCTTGGGGAATGTGAGAATCATACTACTCAACTTGATATCAAAAGCTGCCTAATGCCAAAATGGAACTGAAGCAGCCATTGACATAGGACATACCAACAAAGCCAGTGGGATTAAAAAAAAAATCAGGATTTGGATAAAAAGGAAGTAAATATCTACTCAGTTTAATTCTACTATCTCCAAACCTGAATGGTCTGCCCTGCTAGGTCTCAGAGTCTCTGCTCTTGGATGGGAGACACCACATCTTAGGAGAGCCGCCCGGTACTTGATTAGGAGTCTTCATAAGATATTTAGCAGTGATTGTGCTTGTGCTTCACTCCAGAAACAGATTTTTTGTTTCCTTTATTCTAAGCTGTGTGTTTAGATGTTTGCATGTTCAGCAAACACTGAGTATGTTTAAGTTTGGAATATTATGTTTTAGAGAAGTGAATTATAATTGTCAGTGGATGTTAACTGTACTGGTTTCATTTTAATGTTACTAAATATCGGTCTCCCAAGCAAGAGAAAGGAGCTGAGCCAAATATATGTAAAACTCTGCCTCTAATGAGGGGGCTTAGAAGTAAACAAACCAATTAAAAATAATTCTCTGCTTCTAAGATAGCAACCTATGGGGGAGGGAATTGCTAAAAAGATCAGCTCTTCTTATGATGACAAAAGTGGGGAAAAGAATACAAAGAGATCCAGCCCTGGTCAGAAGCAGGAACTGCCTGCCTGGTGTAAGACACCACATCCAGTTTGGAGAATGCCCTGAGATGCAGTTAACCTCTGATGTGTCCCCCTAACTGGTCAACCAACAGGGCCAGACCACAGTCCAAAGAAGCATCTATCACTAGCAACATTCATCTTATAACCAAGGACTGGAGAAAAAGGTAGAGGGCTCCTTTTTTCATTACTCACTGCACCCACAAATAAATTGGCTTCTGCTTTAAGAGTCAGGATACCTCCAGGGCTTAAGTTTATTTGTCTCCATAGGTATAAGCAGTGGGTAAGGGCTGGGTTAGGGAGGAGGAGTGAAAGGGGAAGAACCAGATTTGAATGTCAGTTTTGCCAGTGAGGAAGGTGGGCCCAGGGAGGGACTAGGGTCAGGGTAGAGTTAGGGTTAAACTAATTGGTACCATGTCAGCCAGTAGAGCTGCAAACTTATTTTTTTACTCATGATGCAGCCAATCTAGGATTATACAGCGCTGAAACACTTAGGGGAGGACAAGATCTTGGTCCTATAAGCCAGAGAGCAAAAGACCCAAGTGACCACCTGTGATGCTTGGGACATCTGAAGTAGAGCATAAGGAGGAGACCTGGAACACGGCTGAAACTAATGCCTCCCGAGTCAGGGACCTCCTCGCTTAGAGCTGAACTGACGACAAACACATTTACCTACAACAATAAACTATTTTATTAGGAATGTGTTAGGGTTATCTGTGACTCTGAATATGACAGTTTATTCATTGTTCCCAGAAGGTAGTCAGGTTAGGTTAACAATTTTCAGCACGACACGATGCCACATCCAGACCTCAGAGCACATACAAGGGTGTACACCAGTCTACTTTTTATGTGAGATGAACACGGTAAACTCTATACACTTAAGAATCCCTCCATGGTCAAACTCCTATGCCATCCTCATTGTCTCTCTTCCTGCTCTCCATCAAAGGTTGCTATTGGTCAAGCCAATTCTCCCATCCTCATATACCCATCCAGTCATCATGCAACTTTTGTTGTGGTTGTCTTCTCTTTTGTGAGGGCGGGACAGGGAAATGAGATTCATACACTGGCCACTATAAGAAACAGGCATCTTGTCTCTCAGGAGAAAGCTCTTCACAGTAACATAGCTAAGAGCAGAGTAAAAGCTTCCTCCAAAACCTTCAGAAATCTTATCAAACAATGGATTCTGTGTCCCATTTATAGCCTAAAAGCTATCGAATGCACTGACAGAGAGAAGGTCTGTCACATTAGAAAAAAATGAACTCTAAAAGTTTAAGTGTTTCCTGATGGACAAAGATTATCTTGGTTTTTATCCAAACCTACCATGAGGGCCTAAAGGTAGGGCCCTAATTTTAAGTCAAAAGAAAAGCTATTTATCTCTACTTCTTTTCCAGCCTCACTCAATTGGCAGAGATCCAACTTCACTCCTTAGATTCCAGGTCTTGAGAATATCCTCCCCAATGGCTTGCAGCAAGATACCCAATGTGCAGCCAAAAGCTTTTAAAGAGAAAGCAAGAGTATATTACTTAGTGGTAACATCTTATAGCTCCATATTTGGAGAAAATGCACTTAGCAGCAAACTTTATGTCAAGAACATGCACATCTTTAGAAATACTATTTTCTGGAAAGCAAATGGACCAATTGACTAAATTATTGTTGACTGCCTTCCCTTTAGAAGGGGATAGCTCTGCCTTAAAATGATGAGTTCAGGGGGGAGGAGCAAGATGGCGAAAGAGCAGGGTCTCCAAATCACCTGTCTCCACCAAACTACCTAGAAAACCTTCAAATTATCCTGAAAATCTATGAATTCGGCCTGAGAATTAAAGAGAGACCAGCTGGAATGCTACAGTGAGAAGAGTTCGCGCTTCTATCAAGGTAGGAAGACGGGGGAAAAAGAAATAAAGAAACAAAAGGCCTCCAGGGGGGAGGGGCCCCGCAAGGAGCCGGGCTGAGGCCGGGGCGAGTGTCCCCAGGACAGGAGAGCCCCGTCCCGGAGGAGCAGGAGCTGCACCGACCTTCCCGGGGGGAAAGGGGCTCGCGGGGAGGTGGAGCAGGACCCAGGAGGGAGGGGATGCCCTCGGGTTCCCCGGGGACAGTAACAGCAACTGCGCGCCCAGGAGAGTGCGCCGAGCTCCCTAAGGGCTGCAGCGCGCACGGCGGGACCCGAGCAGCTCGGAGGGGCTCGGGGGCGGCTCCGCGGAGGGGGCTGCGCGGCCCCGGGAGCGCGAATCCACCAGCGCAGGCTCCGGAGCACAGGGCGCCGGGACACAGCCCAGGATCCGGCCTCCCCCGGGACAGGCAGACGCTGGGAGGGCCCAGGACAGCGAGGACGCTCCTGCCCCAGCTGAGCAGATCAGCGGCCCCGCCCCGGAGCCTCCAGGCCCTGCAGACGGAGTTCCTGGAGCTGAATCCAGGTTTCCAGAGCTGCCCCGCCACTGGGGCTGTTCCTCCTGCGGCCTCACGGGGTAAACAACCCCCACTGAGCCCTGCACCAGGCAGGGGCAGAGCAGCTCCCCCAACTGCTAACACCTGAAAATCAGCACAACAGGCCCCTCCCCCAGAAGACCAGCTAGACTGACAACTTCCAGGAGAAGCCAAGGGACTTAAAGAACACAGAATCAGAAGATACTCCCCTGTGGTTCCTTTTTTTTTTTTTGGTTTTTTGTTTTTTTTGTTTGTTTGTTTTTTGTTTTTTTTTTTGCTTTTTGATTTGTTTCCTTCCCCCACCCCCCCTTTTTTTTCTCCTTTCTTTTTCTCTTTTTCTTCTTTTTTTTTCTTTCGTTTTTTTTCTCTTCCCTTTTTTTTCTCTTTCTCTTTTCTTTCCTTCTTTCTCTCCTCTCTTTTTCTCTTTTTCCCAATACAACTTGCTTTTGGCCACTCTGCACTGAGCAAAATGACTAGAAGGAAAACCTCATCTCAAAAGAAAGAATCAGAAACAGTCCTCTCTCCCACAGAGTTACAAAATCTGGATTACAATTCAATGTCAGAAAGCCAATTCAGAAGCACTATTATACAGCTACTGGTGGCTCTAGAAAAAAGTATAAAGGACTCAAGAGACTTCATGACTGCAGAATTTAGAGCTAATCAGGCAGAAATTAAAAATCAATTGAATGAGATGCAATCCAAACTAGAAGTCCTAACGACGAGGGTTAACGAGGTGGAAGAACGAGTGAGTGACATAGAAGACAAGTTGATAGCAAAGAGGGAAACTGAGGAAAAAAGAGACAAACAATTAAAAGACCATGAAGATAGATTAAGGGAAATAAACGACAGCCTGAGGAAGAAAAACCTACGTTTCATTGGGGTTCTCGAGGGCGCCGAAAGGGACAGAGGGCCAGAATATGTATTTGAACAAATTCTAGCTGAAAACTTTCCTAATCTGGGAAGGGAAACAGGCATTCAGATCCAGGAAATAGAGAGATCCCCCCCTAAAATCAATAAAAACCGTTCAACACCTCGACATTTAATTGTGAAGCTTGCAAATTCCAAAGATAAGGAGAAGATCCTTAAAGCAGCAAGAGACAAGAAATCCCTGACTTTTATGGGGAGGAGTATTAGGGTAACAGCAGACCTCTCCACAGAGACCTGGCAGGCCAGAAAGGGCTGGCAGGATATATTCAGGGTCCTAAATGAGAAGAACATGCAACCAAGAATACTTTATCCAGCAAGGCTCTCATTCAAAATGGAAGGAGAGATAAAGAGCTTCCAAGACAGGCAGCAACTAAAAGAGTATGTGACCTCCAAACCAGCTCTGCAAGAAATTTTAAGGGGGACTCTTAAAATTCCCCTTTAAGAAGAAATTCAGTGGAACAGTCCACAAAAACAAAGACTGAATAGATATCATGATGACACTAAACTCATATCTTTCAATAGTAACTCTGAATGTGAACGGGCTTAATGACCCCATCAAAAGGCGCAGGGTTTCAGATTGGATAAAAAAGCAGGACCCATCTATTTGCTGTCTACAAGAGACTCATTAGACAGAAGGACACCTACAGCCTGAAAATAAAAGGTTGGAGAACCATTTACCACTCGAATGGTCCTCAAAAGAAAGCAGGGGTAGCCATCCTTATATCAGATAAACTAAAATTTACCCCAAAGACTGTAGTGAGAGATGAAGAGGGACACTATATCATACTTAAAGGATGTATTCAACAAGAGGACTTAACAATCCTCAATATATATGCTCCGAATGTGGGAGCTGCCAAATATATAAATCAATTATTAACCAAAGTGGAGAAATACTTAGATAATAATACACTTATACTTGGTGACTTCAATCTAGCTCTTTCTATACTCGATAGGTCTTCTAAGCACAACATCTCCAAAGAAACGAGAGCTTTAAATGATACACTGGACCAGATGGATTTCACAGATATTTACAGAACTTTACATCCAAACTCAACTGAATACACATTCTTCTCAAGCGCACATGGAACTTTCTCCAGAATAGACCACATATTGGGACACAAATCGGGTCTGAGCCGATACCAAAAGATTGGGATTGTCCCCTGCATATTCTCGGACCATAATGCCTTGAAATTAGAACTAAATCACAACAAGAAGTTTGGAAGGACCTCAAACACGTGGAGGTTAAGGACCATCCTGCTAAAAGATAAAAGGGTCAACCAGGAAATTAAGGAAGAATTAAAAAGATTCATGGAAACTAATGAGAATGAAGATACAACCGTTCAAAATCTTTGGGATGCAGCAAAAGCAGTCCTAAGGGGGAAATACATCACAATACAAGCATCCATTCAAAAACTGGAAAGAACTCAAATACAAAAGCTAACCTTACACATAAAGAAGCTAGAGAAAAAACAGCAAATAGATCCTACACCCAAGAGAAGAAGGGAGTTAATAAAGATTCGAGCAGAACTCAACGAAATTGAGACCAGAAGAACTGTGGAACAGATCAACAGAACCAGGAGTTGGTTCTTTGAAAGAATTAATAAGATAGATAAACCATTAGCCAGCCTTATTCAAAAGAAGAGAGAGAAGACTCAAATTAATAAAATCATGAATGAGAAAGGAGAGATCACTACCAACACCAAGGAAATACAAACGATTTTAAAAACATATTATGAACAGCTATACGCCAATAAATTAGGCAATCTAGAAGAAATGGACGCATTCCTGGGAAGCCACAAACTACCAAAACTGGAACAGGAAGAAATAGAAAACCTGAACAGGCCAATAACCAGGGAGGAAATTGAAGCAATCATCAAAAACCTCCCAAGACACAAGAGTCCAGGGCCAGATGGCTTCCCAGGGGAATTTTATCAAATGTTTAAAGAAGAAATCATACCTATTCTCCTAAAGCTGTTTGGAAAGATAGAAAGAGATGGAGTACTTCCAAATTCGTTCTATGAAGCCAGCATCACCTTAATTCCAAAGCCAGACAAAGACCCCACCAAAAAGGAGAATTACAGACCAATATCCCTGATGAACATGGATGCAAAAATTCTCAACAAGATACTGGCCAATAGGATCCAACAATACATTAAGAAAATTATTCACCATGACCAAGTAGGATTTATCCCTGGGACACAAGGCTGGTTCAACACCCGTAAAACAATCAATGTGATTCATCATATCAGCAAGAGAAAAACCAAGAACCATATGATCCTCTCATTGGATGCAGAGAAAGCATTTGACAAAATACAGCATCCATTCCTGATCAAAACTCTTCAGAGTGTAGGGATAGAGGGAACATTCCTCGACATCTTAAAAGCCATCTATGAAAAGCCCACAGCAAATATCATTCTCAATGGGGAAGCACTAGGAGCCTTTCCCCTAAGATCAGGAACAAGACAGGGATGTCCACTCTCACCACTGCTGTTCAACATAGTACTGGAAGTCCTAGCCTCAGCAATCAGACAACAAAAAGACATTAAAGGCATTCAAATTGGCAAAGAAGAAGTCAAACTCTCCCTCTTCGCCGATGACATGATACTCTACATAGAAAACCCAAAAGTCTCCACCCCAAGATTGCTAGAACTCATACAGCAATTCGGTAGCGTGGCAGGATACAAAATCAATGCCCAGAAGTCAGTGGCATTTCTATACACTAACAATGAGACTGAAGAAAGAGAAATTAAGGAGTCAATCCCATTTACAATTGCACCCAAAAGCATAAGATACCTAGGAATAAACCTAACCAAAGATGTAAAGGATCTATACCCTCAAAACTATAGAACACTTCTGAAAGAAATTGAGGAAGACACAAAGAGATGGAAAAATATTCCATGCTCATGGATTGGCAGAATTAATATTGTGAAAATGTCAATGTTACCCAGGACAATATACACGTTTAATGCAATCCCTATCAAAATACCATGGACTTTCTTCAGAGAGTTAGAACAAATTATTTTAAGATTTGTGTGGAATCAGAAAAGACCCCGAATAGCCAGGGGAATTTTTAAAAAGAAAACCATAGCTGGGGGCATCACAATGCCAGACTTCAGGTTGTACTACAAAGCTGTGGTCATCAAGACAGTGTGGTACTGGCACAAAAACAGACACATAGATCAGTGGAACAGAATAGAGAATCCAGAAGTGGACCCTGAACTTTATGGGCAACTAATATTCGATAAAGGAGGAAAGACTATCCATTGGAAGAAAGACAGTCTCTTCAATAAATGGTGCTGGGAAAATTGGACATCCACATGCAGAAGAATGAAACTAGACCACTCTCTTGCACCATACACAAAGCTAAACTCAAAATGGATGAAAGATCTAAATGTGAGACAAGATTCCATCAAAATCCTAGAGAAGAACACAGGCAACACCCTTTTTGAACTCGGCCATAGTAACTTCTTGCAAGATACATCCACGAAGGCAAAAGAAACAAAAGCTAAAATGAACTATTGGGACTTCATCAAGATAAGAAGCTTTTGCACAGCAAAGGATACAGTCAACAAAACTAAAAGACAACCTACAGAATGGGAGAAGATATTTGCAAATGACGTATCAGATAAAGGGCTAGTTTCCAAGATCTATAAAGAACTTATTAAACTCAACACCAAAGAAACAAACAATCCAATCATGAAATGGGCAAAAGACATGAAGAGAAATCTCACAGAGGAAGACATAGACATGGCCAACATGCATATGAGAAAATGTTCTGCATCACTTGCCATCAGGGAAATACAAATCAAAACTACAATGAGATACCACCTCACACCAGTGAGAATGGGGAAAATTAACAAGGCAGGAAACAACAAATGTTGGAGAGGATGCGGAGAAAAGGGAACCGTCTTACACTGTTGGTGGGAATGTGAACTGGTGCAGCCACTCTGGAAAACTGTGTGGAGGTTCCTCAAACAGTTAAAAATAGACCTGCCCTACGACCCAGCAATTGCACTGTTGGGGATTTACCCCAAAGATACAAATGCAATGAAACGCCGGGACACCTGCACCCCGATGTTTATAGCAGCAATGGCCACGATAGCCAAACTGTGGAAGGAGCCTCGGTGTCCAACAAAAGATGAATGGATAAAGAAGATGTGGTTTATGTATACAATGGAATATTACTCAGCTATTAGAAATGACAAATACCCACCATTTGCTTCAACGTGGATGGAACTGGAGGGTATTATGCTGAGTGAAGTAAGTCAGTCGGAGAAGGACAAACATTGTATGTTCTCATTCATTTGGGGAATATAAATAATAGTGAAAGGGAATATAAGGGAATGGAGAAGAAATGTGTGGGAAATATCAGAAAGGGAGACAGAACGTAAAGACTGCTAACTCTGGGAAACGAACTAGGGGTGGTAGAAGGGGAGGAGGGCGGGGGGTGGGAGTGAATGGGTGACGGGCACTGGGTGTTATTCTGTATGTTAGTAAATTGAACACCAATAAAAAATAAATTAAAAAAATAAAATAAAATAAAATGATGAGTTCAGTAATTTCACTGCACATAGTTTGAATGACTTTTGTATGTCACTTCTATCAGCACCTCTACATTTTATATCCTGCTGATAAAATTTTCCAAATTTCTTAAGATTATTTTATAAATTTCTGAAGATTATTTTCCAAAGTTATGGGTATTTTTTTTTAGCTCAAGCTCTTAGTAGGGATCTGATAACCCAAGGAATATCAGTAAACTTCTTAAACAGACACATTAATTTTTAACGTATTAGGAGTGTCATTTATAAAAATGAAATTAAAACTCAACAAACTGCACATTACCTTCCTGAAAGAGTTCATCTAAAACCCTGATTCACATTCAGAGTGAAGTGATATCTTCTACCCCAGTATCAATTTAACACACTAAATAATAAACTCTTAAGAGCAGAGACCTAAAAAAAAAAAAAAAAAAAGCAGAGACCTAAAGCTTCTTGAAAAGCCTTTAGGAGTCCCTTTGTTACAAAAACTAAAAATATACAATCCACTGCATGAAAGAAATCTTTATGACTTAAGCCCTAAATGTCTCCATTATTAAATAGGTATGAAGAGGGGATTCCTGGGTGCTCAGCAGTTTACCGCCTGCTTTTGGCCCAGGGCGTGATCCTGGAGTCCCGGGATCGAGTCCCACATCGGGCTCCCTGCATGGAGCCTGCTTCTCCCTCTGCCTGTGTCTCTACTTATCTCTCTCTCTGAATCTCTCATGAATAAATAAATAAAAATCTTTTTAAAAAGTATGAAGAACCAAGTATTCTCCTTAAGAAAAAGTCCAACAAAAGACTCTAAGTGACTAAATTAATAAAATATAAAAATAACATGGAAATCAATAATACAGACAGTGAAAAAAGTTACAGGATAGGTAACTATATCCAATAGCTGCTGTTTTATTTTTGTTTTTAAGACTGAAAAATTCTTGTAAGCCCAATTAGAGATTAAGACAGTAAGGCCAAATATATATGTATTTATGTGAAAGAGAACACAACCAGAATAGATTAAAAGCATAAGAAAAAAGCATCGGTCATATCTTTGGTATCAGATATGATGATGATTTCTTAGGAAAATACAGACAGCTACCCCACCAAAAGATTTAAGTAGGTAATTATCCTAGAAGAATCAGGTGATTTTAAAGAGGCCCAGGATCAGAGGCACACACAGCTCAGTTTTATTTAATCTTAACTCAAAGTTTTTTTTTTAATAAATTTATTTTTTATTGGAGTTCAATTTGCTAACATACAGAATAAGACCCAGTGCTCATCCCGTAAAGTGCCCAGCTCAGTGCCCGCCACCCAGTCACCCCCAACCCCCGCCAACCTCCCCTTCCACCACCCCTAGTTCGTTTCCCAGAGTTAGGAGTCTCATGTTCTGTCTCCCTTTCTGATATTTCCCATTTATTTTTTCTCCTTTCCCCTTTATTCCCTTTCACTATTTTTTATATTCCCCAAATGAATGATACCATATAATGTTTGTCCTTCTCTGATTGACTTATTTCACTCAGCAAATACCCTCCAGTTCCATCCACGTCGAAGCAAATGGTGGTTATTTGTCATTTCTAATGGCTGAGGAATATTCCATTGTATACATAGACCATTCTTTACCTTCTTTATCCATTCATCTGTCGATGGACACCGAGGCTCCTTCCACAGTTTGGCTATTCTAGACATTGCTGCTATAAACGTTGGGGAGCAGGTGTCCCGGCGTTTCACTGCATCTGTATCTTTGGGGTAAATCCCCAGCAGCGCAATTGCTGGGTCAAAGGGCAGATCTATTTTTAACCCTTTGAGGAACCTCCACACAGTTTTCCAGAGTGGCTGCACCAGTTCACATTCCCACCAACAGTGTAAGAGGGTTCCCTTTTCTCCGCATCCTCTCCAACTTTTGTGGTTTCCTGCCTTGTTAATTTTCCCCATTCTCACTGGTGTGAGGTGGTATCTCATTGTGGTTTTGATTTGTATTTCCCTGATGGCAAGTGATGCAGAGCATTTTCTCATGTGCATGTTGGCCATGTCTATGTCTTCCTCTGTGAGATTTCTCTTCATGTCTTTTGCCCATTTCATGATTGGATTGTTTGTTTCTTTGGTGTTGAGTTTAAGAAGTTCTTTATAAATCTCGGAAACTAGCCCTTTATCTGATACGTCATTTGCAAATATCTTCTCCCATTCTGTAGGTTGTCTTTTAGTTTTGTTGACTGTATCCTTTGCTGTGCAAAAACTTCTTATCTTGATGAAGTCCCAATAGTTCATTTTTGCTTTTGTTTCTTTTGCCTTCGTGGATGTATCTTGCAAGAAGTTACTGTGGCTGAGTTCAAAAAGGGCGTTGCCTGTGTTCTCCTCTAGGATTTTGATGGAATCTTGTCTCACATTCAGATCTTTCATCCATTTTGAGTTTATCTTTGTGTATGGTGCAAGAGAGTGGTCTAGTTTCATTCTTCTGCATGTGGATGTCCAATTTTCCCAGCACCATTTATTGAAGAGACTGTCTTACTTCCAGTGGATAGTCTTTCCTCCTTTGTCGAATATTAGTTGACCATAAAGTTGAGGGTCCACTTCTGGATTCTCTATTCTGTCCCATTGATCTATGTGTCTGTTTTTGTGCCAGTACCACACTGTCTTGATGACCACAGCTTTGTAGTACAACCTGAAGTCTGGCATTGTGATGCCCCCAGCTATGGTTTTCTTTTTAAAAATTCCCCTGGCTATTCGGGGTCTTTTCTGATTCCACACAAATCTTAAAATAATTTGTTCTAATTCTCTGAAGAAAGTCCATGGTATTTTGATAGGGATTGCATTAAACGTGTAAATTGCCCTGGGTAACATTGACACTTTCACAATATTAATTTTGCCAATCCATGAGCATGGAATATTTTCCCATCTCTTTGTGTCTTCCTCAATTTCTTTCAGAAGTGTTCTATAGTTTTTAGGGTTTTGATCCTTTACCTCTTTGGTTAGGTTTATTCCTAGGTATCTTATGCTTTTGGGTGCAATTGTAAATGGGATTGACTCCTTAATTTCTCTTTCTTCAGTCTCATTGTTAGTGTATAGAAATGCCACTGACTTCTGGGCATTGATTTTGTATCCTGTCACACTGCTGAATTGCTGTATGAGTTCTAGCAATCTTGGGGTGCAGGCTTTGGGGTTTTCTATGTAGAGTATCATGTCATGAGCGAAGAGGGAGAGTTTGACTTCTTTGCCAATTCGAATGCCTTTAATGTCTTTTTGTTGCCTGATTGCTGAGGCTAGGACTTCCAGTACTATGTTGAATAGCAGTGGTGAGAGTGGACATCCCTGTCTTGTTCCTGATCTTAGGGGAAAGGCTCCCAGTGCTTCCCCATTGAGAATGATATTTGCTGTGGGCTTTTCGTAGATGGCTTTTAAGATGTTGAGGAATGTTCCCTCTATCCCTACACTCTGAAGAGTTTTGATCAGGAATGGATGCTGTATTTTGTCAAATGCTTTCTCTGCATCTGTTGAGAGGATCATATAGTTCTTGTTTTTTCTCTTGTTGATATAATGAATCACATTATTGTTTTATGAGTGTTAAACCAGCCTTGCATCCCGGGAAAAAATTCTACTTGGTCATGGTGAATAATCTTCTTGATTGTTTTACGAGTATTGAACCAGCCTTGCATCCCAGGGATAAATCCTACGTGGTAATGGTGAATAATCTTCTTAATGTACTATTGTATCCTATTGACTAGTATCTTGTTGAGAATTTTTGCATCCATGTTCATCAGGGATATTGGTCTATAATTCTCCTTATAACGTTTGGTAGAATTCTCCAGGGAAGCCATCTGGCCCTGGACTTTTGTGTCTTGGGAGGTTTTTGATGACTGCTTCAATTTCCTCCCTGGTTACTGGCATTTCAGATTTTCTATTTATCCAGTTTCGGTTTTGGTAGTTTGTGGTTTTCCAGAAATATGTCCATTTCTTCTAGATTGCCTAATTTATTGGCGTATAGCTGTTCATAATATGTTTTTAAAATCGTTTGTATTTCCTTAGTGTTGGTAGTTATCTCTCCTTTATCATTCATGGTTTTATTAATTTGAGTCTTCTCTCTCTTTTTTTTAATAAGGCTGGCTAATGGTTTATCTATCTTATTAATTCTTTCAAAGAACCAACTCCTGGTTCTGTTGATCTGTTCCACAGTTCTTCTGGTCTCGATTTCGTTGAGTTCTGCTCGAATCTTTATTAACTCTCTTCTTCTGCTGGGTGTAGGATCTATTTGCTGTTTTTTCTCTAGCTCCTTTAGGTGTAAGGTTAGCTTTTGTATTTGAATTCTTTCCAGTTTTTGGATGGATGCTTGTATTGCGATGTATTTCCTCTTCAGGACTGCTTTTGCTGTATCCCAAAGGTTTTGAATGGTTGTATCTTCATTCTCATTAGTTTCCATGAATCTTTTTAATTCTTCCTTAATTTCCTGGTTGGCCCTTTCATCTTTTAGCAGGATGGTCCTTAATCTCCACGTGTTTGAAGTCCTTCCAAACTTCTTGTGATTTAGTTCTAGTTTCAAGGCATTATGATCTGAGAATACGCAGGGGACGATCCCAATCTTTTGGTATCGGTTCAGACCCAATTTGTGACCCAGTATGTGGTCTATTCTGTAGAAAGTTCCATGTGCACTTGAGAAGAATGTGTATTCAGTTGCGTTTGGATGTACAGTTCTGTAGATATCTGTGAAATCCATCTGGTCCAGTGTATCATTTAAAGTTCTTGTTTCTTTGGAGATGTTGTGCTTAGAAGATCTATCGAGTGTAGAAAGCGCTAGATTGAAGTCAGCAAGTGTATTATTATCTAAGTATGTCTTAATTTTGGTTATTGATTGATATATTTGGCAGCTCCCACATTTGGGGCATATATATTGAGGATTGTTAAGTCCTCTTGTTGGATAGATCCTTTAAGTATGAGATAGTGTCCCTCTTCATCTCTCACTGCAGTCTTCGGGGTAAATTTTAGTTTATCTGATATAAGGATGGCTACCCCTGCTTTCTTTTGAGGACCATTCGAGTGGTAAATGGTTCTCCAACCTTTTATTTTCAGGCTGTAGGTGTCCTTCTGTCTAAAATGAGTCTCTTGTAGACAGCAAATAGATGGGTCCTGCTTTTTTATCCAGTCTGACACCCTGCGGCTTTTGATGGGGTCATTAAGCCCATTCACGTTCAGAGTTACTATTGAAAGATATGAGTTTAGTGTCATCATGATACCTATTCAGTCCCTCTTTTTGTGGATTGTTTCATTGGACTTCTTCTTAAAGGGGAATTTTAAGAGTCCCCCTTAAAATTTCTTGCAGAGCTGGTTTGGAGGTCACATATTCTCTCAGTTCCTGCCTGTCTTGGAAGGTCTTTATCTCTCCTTCTATTCTGAATGAGAGCCTTGCTGGATAAAGTATTCTTGGCTGCATGTTTTTCTCATTTAGGACCCTGAATATATCCTGCCAGCCCTTTCTGGCCTGCCAGGTCTCTGTGGAGAGGTCTGCTGTTAATCTGATATTTCTCCCCATATATGTTAGGGATCTCTTGTCTCTTGCTGCTTTAAGGATCTTCTCTTTATCTTTGGAATTTGCAAGCTTCACTATTAAATATCAAGGTGTTGAACAGTTTTTACTGATTTTAGGGGGGAGATCTCTCTATTTCATGGATCTGAATGCCTGTTTCCTCTCCCAGATTAGGAAAGTTTTCAGCTATGATTTGTTCAAATATGTATTTGAACCTCTATATTCTGGACCTCTGTCACTTTTGGCACCCTCGGGAACCCCAATTAAACGTAGATTTTTCTTCCTCAGGCTGTCACTTATTTCCCTTAATCTATCCTCATGATCTTTTGTTTGTCTCTTTTTTCCTCCGTTTCCCTCTTTGCCATCCATTTGTCTTCTATGTCATTCTTCAATGTCACTCACTCTTCTATGTCATTAGGATGTCTAGTTTTGATTGCATCTCATTTAATTGATTTTTTTCATTTAATTGATTTTTATTTTCTGCCTGATTAGCTCTAAATTCTGCCGTCATGAAGTCTCTTGAGTCCTTTATGCTTTTTTCTAGAGCCATCAGTAGCTTTATAATAGTGTTCTGAATTGGCTTTCTGACATTGAATTGTAATCCAAATTTTGTAACTCTGTGGGAGAGAGGACTGTTTCTGATTCTTTCTTTTGAGGTGAGGTTTTCCTTCTAGTCATTTTGCTCAGTGTAGAGTGGCCAAAAACAAGTTGTATTGGGAAAAGGAGAAAAAGAGAGAAGAGAAAGAAGAAAAGAAAAAAAAGAAAAAAAAAAGAGAAGAAAAGAAAAGAAAAAAACGGGGGGGGGGGGAAGCAAACAGAAATCAAAAAACAAAAAACAAAAAAACCAAGGGGGAGTATCCTCTGATTCTATATACTGTAAATCCCTCGACTTCTCCTGGAACTTTCCAGTGCTGCTTGGTCAATATTGTTTTTCCCCTGTGCGTCTAGCTGGTCTTCTTGGGGAGGGGCCTGCTGTGCTGATTTTTAGGTGTTAGCACTTGGGGGAGCTGCTCAGCCCCTGCCTGGTGCAGGGCTCAGTAGTGATGTTTATCCTATTTATCTGATGAGGCCACTGTGAGGCTCAGTGGGGGTTGTTTACCCCGTGAGGCCCCAGGAGGAACAACCCCAGTGGCTGCGGCCAGCTCTGGAGCCCTAGAGTCAGCTCCCGCAGTAACTACAGAGCTCTCAGCCTGCAGGGGCCTGGATGCTATGGGGGTGGGGCCGCTGATCTGCTCAGCTCGGGGCAGGAGTGTCCTTGCGGTCCTGGGCCCTCTGGGCCTCTGCCTGTCCCGGGGGGAGGCCAGATCCTGGGCTGTGCTCCTGGCCTGCGCTGTTGGATTCGCGCTCCTGGCCGTGCAGGCCCCTCCCCGCAGAGCCACCGGCCGAGCCCCTCCGAGCTGCTCCCGGGTCCAGCCGTGCGCGCTGCAGTCCTTTAGGGAGCTCGGCTGCGGGGTGTGGTGCACTCTCCCCAGGGCGCAGGTGCTCTGTTAGTGTTCCTGGGAGCCTGACGGCATCCCCGCCCCTCTTGGGATCCTGCTCTAACTCCCCCTTGGATGCCTTTTGTTTCTTTATTTCTTTTTTTCCCGTCTTCCTACCTTGATAGAAGCGTGAACTCTTCTCACTGTAGCATTCTAGCTGTTCTCTCTTTAAATCTCAGGCCGAATTTGTAGATTTTTAGGATTTTTTGAAGGTTATCTAGATAATTTGGTGGGGACAGGTGACCTGGGGACCCTACTCTTCTGCCATCTTGCCCGCCCCTCTCTTAACTCAAATTTTTAAAGACCACTGTTGCCCAATCTTCTCAGATGATAGGAATAAGTTGGGGTGCTTATAAAAGTTCCCAGATGAATATGTCTCTTCCTTGGATATTCCTATATCCAGGTCTGGATAGGACCCAAGTATGTTTCCAGGTGTCTTATGTCTACAGAGAGACTGAGAACTAATTTTAACTGTGATTTAAACTTTTTAAAAAAGATTTATTTTTGAGAGAGACCATGTGCACAAGTGTGCGTGCATGAGTAGGGGAGGAACAGAGGAGAGGAAGAGGTAGAAAATCTCAGACTCAGTGGTACTGAGTGGTGGAGCTGGATGCAAGACTGGATCCCAGGACTCTGAGATCATGACCTGAGATGAAACCAAGAGTCACTGACTGAGCCACCCAAGCACCCCTCTGATTTAAACATTTCTAGGCAAAGAAAAAAGATTAAAAAGTTCACTGATAAGCCTTTAATATACAAATCTGATAAAGATATAAAAGAAAACGAAAACAATAGATAAATTCCATTGTTATATATATAGATGCAAAAATTCTAAATAAAACACCAAGACATGGAATCCAGAAATCTGCCAAAAGAAAAGTACTATTTGATTACATTAGATTTATTCCAGAAATGTAAGGACATTTACATATTACAGAAGTCTATCAACATAATAAGTGATATCAACAAGCTGCTAGAGAAAAATATGATTATGTCAATTGATGATAAAAAGACATTTGATAAAATTCTGCAGGATTCCTAATAACTGCCCTATGCAAAGCAATAATAAAAGGAAATTATTGTGATAAATGCTCTTTATCAGAAATAAGAGCAAAACACTAAAACCATTTTATTTAAAATCAGAAAGGCGAGAAGGAGGCAAGTTATAATCATTAGTAAATAATACTGACTTACACTCTAAGTCCTAGATGCTCTAAGTACACAAAAGAATAAAATATATAACAGGAAAGAAGTATAAAACTATTCTTTTTGCTGATGACAAGATTATATATTTACAAAAATCTACTAGCAGAAAAAAATATTTAGAATGGCACCAAAAACCATGACCTGGTTAGAAAAAAAACTAAAAATAAAGCTTAAGTTCCAGATAAATAAGACTGTAAATTGTTAGAAACCAAAGCAACATCTAAACAAATGGAAAAGCATGTCATGATCTGGAATGAGAAGACATAAATAACATCATAAAAATGACAATGCCCCAAAAGTTAATATATAAATTTAATATAATTCTCCTTAGAATTTCAGCTGGGGGTTTGAGAATCAAATAGGTTGATCTTAAAGTTTATATGGAAAAACAAATGCCAGACAATAGCTAAGGCAGGTATTGAAAAGAAGAAACTGAAACATGCCTTTCTTGGTAGGTATGCCTTTCTAAAAATATAGTATCGAACCACCATAATCAAGTCAACAGAATATTGATAGCGAGACAGAAACATAGACTGGTGGATAAAACAGAGACTCAGAAAGAGATTCCATGCTATATAAGACTTTAATATATAAGAAGTCAATCCAGTAGGCAAAGGGTATAGTCTTGAAGTGAGGCATGACTGGCTCTCCATAGGGAAGAAAATTAAAATGATGCCCCATTTGGCATTATGTAAAAAATAAATTAGAAATGGATTAAATAAATTAATACATTAAATATAGTTTTTAAAACTTTTAAAAAAATCTAGGAGACTACATGTATAATTCAGACAAAGGGGAGAATTTTCAAACCAAGACTAGAACCCAGATATTATTAAACTTGTCTGAATATACGAAAATTAAAACGCCATTTTTATATGATAAAAGATATGATAAAAAGTAAGTATGTCACAGGGGTGCCCAGGTGGCTCAGTCAGTTAAGATCTGACTCTTGGTTTCAGCTCAGGACATGATCCTGATCAGGGTTGTGAGATCGAGCCCTGTGTTGAGCAGTGCAGAGTCTGCTTGTGATTCTCTTTCTCCCTCTCCCTTTGCCCCCCTCCCCGCTTGGGTGCACACACTCCCCCATATAAATAAATAAATACATATCTTTAAAAAAAAAGTAAGTATGTCATGGACAAGCCATACAACTAAAAATCTATTTATAATACAAACGATAAAAAATATGTCTATAATGTTCAATGAGAACTTACAGATTGACATAAAACAGAAATGGCTCAATAAAAAGGGCAACATACATAAATATGCTATTCATAAAAAAAAAAACAAACTTAAGTAGCCAGCAAACAAATGGAAAGATATTCAGATTCACTATTAATCAGGGATATGAAAACTCAAAATGAGGTACTTATACCCATAGATTAACAAATATTTTAAAAACTACAACACATGGCAGAGAGGGTGATGGGGTGGGTACTTACACATTGCTGGGTGGAAATATGAAGTGTTTCATAGTTGTTAGAAGGCAGTGTTGCAATTCATATTCAAATTTAAAATACACACACCCTTTGACCCAGCAATCTCACCACTAGGGATATTTCCATAGAAATAAAAGCATCAGGAAATAAAGGCATATTTTGGCTTTGCTCAGAATGACAAAGATCTGGAAACATTAAGAATTGTATGCCTCCTCAATCTGAATAGCAGAATAAATTATGGTGGTACATACCATGGGATACTATGTTGCCTTTAAGAGAAATGGTTTAGTGCTAGATGACTAGATGACTTGAAGGGATTTCTGCAGGGTATCGCCGAGTGAGAGAAACCAGGCATAGAAAAGTGTGTGTAATATAATGCCATATTAATAAATAATGCCATATTATAAAGCATATAATGCCATATTAATAAATATGGCATATTAATATAATGCCATATTAATAAAACAATGACCATCCCTCTCAGAGTTGTGTACATGTACGTGTATGTGTACACATGTGTATGCTGTGTCTACAGAGAGCGTTTTATGAGCAGGGAGACAAATAGGAAATAATGGAGTATATATACTGAGTTGTTAACATCCACTTGCTGGGGAAAGAGAAAGAGAGCAGATATCGATGGAAGGAGTGAAATGGGAAAGTTTCAAAAGCCTGCACTGGAAAGTGAGAAGCTTATCCTCAAATTCGCATAGAAATTCCAGAGACCCAAAACAATTTTGCAAAAGAAGAACAAAGTTGGAGGAATCATACTGACCAATTTCAAAACATATTACAAAGCCACAGTAATCAAGACAACATGGTACTAGCATAAACACAGAGAAGTCATTATAATAGAATTGAGAGTTCAGAAATAAATCTCTACATTTATACATTTATGGTCAACCAATTTTCAACAAGGAGGCCAAAACCAATCAATGGGGATGGAAGAGTCTGTAACAAGTGGTTGTGGTTGTGTTTTCTATGAGCAAAAGAAGCTACCTCAGAGGTAAAAATTAACTCAAAGAGGAACAGCGATCTATATGTAAGAGTGAAAACTATACAACTCTTTGAAGAAAACTAAGGCATAAATCTCTGTGACTTTGGATTAGACAAGAGTTTCTTATCTGACACCAAAATCACAAGCAACAAAATAAAAAAGAGGTAAATCAGACATCATAAAAATTAAAAATGTGTACAATTCAAAGGACACTCAAGAAAGGAAAAAGAATAAATGGGAGAAGATTTTTGCAAATAATGTATCTGGTAAGGGATTTGTATTTACAACATAAATAATTCTTTCAACTCAATAATGAAACACAACCCCCATTTTTTAAAAAAGGTAAAGGATGTAAATAGATATTTCTTCAAAAAAGATATATAGATGACCATTAAGTATATATAAAGAAGTTTAAGGTCATAAGCCATTAGGGAAACACAAATCAAAACCACAGTGAGATACATTTACACACTAGGATGGCTCTCATAAAAAAGACAGATGACATTAAGGGATTAAGGGTTGGGGAAGATATGGAGAAATTGGAACCTACATACACTGCTGGTTAAATGTGTGTAAAACAGTGCAGGTACTTTGGAAAACAGTCTAGGAGTTCCTCAAAAGGTTAAACAGTGTTACCCAATGATCCAGTAGTTCTGCTCCTAGTTATATATCAAGGAGAAATGAACACTTATGTCCACGCAAAAAAATTATACATGAATATTCATAGCAGCATTATTCATAATAGCCGCCAAATGGAAACAACCCAAATGTCTACCAACTGATGAATGGATAAATAACATGAGGTATATCCACAAAATGAAATACTATTCAACAATGAAAAGTACTAAAGTACTGATAGATGCTACAATATGAAAACATTAGTATGTGGAAGGAGAGAAGCCAGCCACAAAGGATGACACATTGCATCACTCTGTTCATGGAACTGTCCAGAATAAAAAGACCTATGGTGATAGAAAGCAGAGATTGGGTAGGAATGAAGAGGAACTCCTACTAATTGCTAGCATGTTTCTTTTGAGGGTGACACCTTAGAGCATGAAGATATTCTAAAAATGATTATGGTGATGGATGCACAACTCTGGGAATAAACTAAAAGTCATTAAAATGTACACTTAACATGGCTGACTTGTATGGTATGTAAATGACATCTTAATAAAGCTGTATTAAAAAACTGCACTAAAAAAAGACTGCACTAAGAAACAATGTCATATGCTCCCATTTATGCATTTATGTAAAATGTTAAATATATGTGGGAGATGCAAATATAAGTGAAAGGATAAGAACAAAACCAAATTCAATTATATGTCAAGACCACTGTTTCTTTTTGTATAAATATTGTAACATTCTAGTAAATAGTAAATATTCTTGTTACTTCATAAGGTTGTTTCAGTAATTAAAAGGATAATTCACATAAAACACTTGGCACGACACCGGGCATAGATTAATCACTCAATAAATGCCAATTCTTACCATTAGTAATGACAAAAAGATACTTCCTAAAGAGGTTCAAATGTCTTTCATACTTACCTCCATTGTAAAACCTATGACTTTGAAACATTGCTCAATTAATTCATATTGGGATTTATAAAAACTATTATTCATCATGTCCTGTACTGTTCTGAGGTGGTCATTTTGTAGGTATCTGAAAAAAATAGGAAAAGATGGGTCAAAATCTAAAGTTCAATGGAAAGTGAAAATATTACTTATAAAAGTACCATCTGCCAGGTTACCTGGGAGGCTTATTTTCAGGCAATCTGTAATGGGCTAGTTTCTTCTTTTCAGCTAATCCAGCATAGATGTAGTAAAAAATATGAAAATTTTTTTCTCCGCTGAAAAAATAAGATATTTTCATAAGATGATTAGTAAGGATATTTACTAATTGTTAAAATTACCTGGCAATATAATTATCAGAACAACAACTATGAGTGCTACCGTGGGGCTCCCAGAGTACTGGACTTTGGCTTTTTATTGTTGTTATTATTTTCAACAACCACTGTCATTAAATTCCAGACACTGCTCAGCACTTTATATGAATCATTCAATGCACATTTGTGAGTGATGACCAGGCATTGTTCTAGATACTGGAAATGTAGCAAGAGTAAAACAGTCAACAACTCTAAACTCTTGGGTTTTACATGCCAGTGGGAGCAGAGAGAAAAAGAAACATTTTTATGATGATACACCAGATGGTCAGAAGTGCTATATTATCTCATTTACCTGCCACTGACACTCTAGTTACTCATAGGATTCCAAGGCTTAGAGGTGGTACCATTCTCCCCTCGGGTCACAGTTGATGGCTAAACTGGTTTTAAACCAGGGCTGTGTAACTCTGAAGCCTGAATCTTTAACCACCTTGTTAACTGCCTTTCAGGGGCTCAGTTTTCTCTCTTGCATGAGAAATCTTTCTCTGTAGCCCATGTATAAACAACATTCCCCAGATTCTGCAATAAATCAAATAAGGGGGTAATAGCAACAATGTATGCTTATGAATACATGTAATAAATATACATGTTTATATATGCTGTGTATGCTTATATGTGATCAAATCAACAATAGCAATGATACAAGGAACTGGAGAGTGAAATTAGGGTTATTTTGTTATTATAAAGTGCTGACTAGGGATCCCTGGGTGGCGCAGCGGTTTAGCGCCTGCCTTTGGCCCAGGGCGCGATCCTGGAGACCTGGGATCGAATCCCACGTCGGGCTCCCAGTGCATGGAGCCTGCTTCTCCCTCTGCCTATGTCTATGCCTCTCTCTCTCTCTCTGTGTGACTATCATAAATAAATAAAAAAATTAAAAAAAAAAAATAAAGTGCTGACTATAGTGTTATTTGAAGGTAGATTAGTAGTAAACATGCATTGAAAACTCTAAGGCAACCATTAAGAAAGTGAAAAAAGAATTATCACTGAAATATGCTAAGAAAGGAGGGAAAGTGGAATTATAGAGAAAGCTCAATTAAAACCACAAAAAGAGGGATCCCTGGGTGGCGCAGCGGTTTGGCGCCTGCCTTTGGCCCAGGGCGCGATCCTGGAGACCCGGGATCGAATCCCACGTCGGGCTCCCGGTGCACGGAGCCTGCTTCTCCCTCTGCCTGTGTCTCTGAGCCTCTCTCTCTCTCTGTGACTATCATGAATAAATAAATAAAATCTTTAAAAAATAATAATAATAATAATAATAATAAAATAAAATAAAACCACAAAAAGAGGGGGAGACCAAAATAGGAAGAAAGAACATGGGCAACAATTAGAAAACAGTAACAAATACAGATATTAATCCAAATGTATCAGTAATCACTTTGAATATCAGTGGTCTAATTACACCAATTAAAAGACAAAAATTGTCAGAAAGATTTAAAAAACAAGATCTCTACTTATGTTGTCTGCAAGAAACTCACTTTAAATATAGAGACACATATTGATTAAAAATAAATGGATAAGGGATCCCTGGGTGGCTCAGCGGTTTAGCGTCTGCCTTTGGCCGAGGGCGTGATCCTGGAGACCAGGGATCGAGTCCCACATCGGGCTCCTGCATGGAGCCTGCTTCTCCCTCTGCCTGTGTCTCTGCCTCTCTCTCTCTCTGTGTGTCTTTCATGAATAAATTTTAAAAAATAAATGGATAAAGAAAAATATGCCATGCTAACACTAACCAAAAGAAAGCAGAAGGGGCACCTGGGTGGCTCAGTGGTTGAGTGTCTGTCTTTGGCTCAGGTGGTAATCCCAAGGTCCCGGGATTGAGTCTTGCATCAGGCTCCCCGAGGGGGAGCCAGCTTCTCCTGCCTATGTCTCTGCCTCTCTCTCTGTGTCTCTCATGAATAAATAAGTAAAATCATAAAAAAAAAGAAAAAGAAAGCAGGAACAACTATATTAATTTCATATAGAGCAGACTTCAAGGAAGTTATCAGGGATTAAGAAATGTATTTACATAATGATAAAGGGTTCAATTCTCCAAGAGACATGATAATCCTTAATTTTTATGGGCATAACAGTAGGAGCATGAAACTATGTGAGGCAAAAACTGATAGAACTGCAAAGAGAACTAGAAGAATCTGCTATTATAGCTGGGAACTTCAACACATGTCTCTCAGAAATGGACAGATCCAGCAGGTAGAAAATCAGTAAGGACACAGTTGAACATAACAATATCAATAAATTGGATATAACTGACACCCTCTAGACTAAATCCTCCCAAAATAGCAGAATTCACATTCTTCTTAAGATCATATGGAACATCCACCAGGAGAGACCACATCTTAGGCCACAAAACACACCTTAACAAATTAAAAATAACTGACATATAATTTCTGCTCTTAAACACTAATGGAATAAAATTAGAAATCAGTAACAGAAAGATAACTAGAAAATTTCAAAATATGTGAAGTTTAAACAATGCAGTTCTAAGTAACACATGAGTCAAAAGATAAATATTAAAAGAAATTTTAAAATATTTTAAACTAGATGAGAATGAAATCATAACTTACCAAAATTTGTGGGATATAGTGAAAGTAGTGTTTAGAGGGAAATTTATAGCCTTGAATGACTATATTAAAACGAAGCTCTAAAACCAATCCAAGTTTTTTTTAGAAAACTAGAAAATGAGCAAATTAAATCCAAAGCAAGGAGAAGAAAAGAAATAATATGAAATAGAGCAGAAATCAATGAAATTAGAAGCCAGAAATCAGTAGAGAAAAATCAACAAAACCAAAAGCATTAAAAAAAAAAAAAAAAAAAAGATCAATAAGCTTCTAGGTAGGCTAAGGAAAAAAAAGAGGACAAAAATTGCTAATATAAGAAATAACAGAAGAGATATCATTACAGGCCCATGGAAATTAAAAGGATAATAAAAGAATACTACAAGCAACTCCATTCCAGATGAAATGGACCAATTCTCTGAAAGATCCAATTTGCCAAAACTCATACAAGAAGAAATAGAAGAGGCTCAAAATCTATTAAAGAAATTGAATCAATAATTAATAATCTTCCAAAATAGAAAGCTCCAGTCCCACATGGGTTCACTGTTGAATTATGCCAAATATTTTTTTTAATTCTATTTATTCATGAAAGACACACACAGAGAGAGAGGCAGAGACACAGGCAGAGGGAGAAGCAGGCTCCATGCAGTGAGCCCGATATGGGACTCGGTCCCAGGACTCCAAGATCATGACCTGAGCTGAAGGGTGACACTCAAGCACTCAAGCACTGAGCCACCCAGGCGTCCCATGCCAAACATTCCATGTAGAATTTATACCAATTCTCTACAGTCTCTTTCAGTAGATGCAAAATGAATATTTAACTTGTTCGATGTGGCCAGCATTATCCTAATACCAAATCAAATAAAGATATCATAAGAAAACTATGGACCAATAGGTCCCATGAACCTAGATGAAAAAATCCTCAACAATACTTTAGCAAATTGAATCCAGCAATGAATAAACAGAATGAAATACCACGACCAAATGGGATCTACCCCAGGTATATATGGCTGTTTCAACATTCAAAAATCAATCCATGTAATCCACCATACCAATAAGCTAGAAAAGAAAAAAACACATGATCGTACCACTAGAAGCAGAAAAAGCATTTGACGAAATCCAACAACCATTCATGACAAAAACTCTCAGTAAAATAGTGATACATGGAACTTCCTCAATTTGGTAAAGAATGTCTATAAAAACTACTTAATGGTGAGAAACAATGTTTTCACACTAAGATCAAGAACAAGGCGAGGATGTCCCTTCTTACCACTTGTTTTCAACAATGTACTGGAAGTCCTAACTCATGCATATAGTTTGAGAGTGGAGAAATAAAACTGTCTTTCTTTACATATGACATTATCATCTATATAGAAAAAACTAAAAAACTGACCAAAAACCTCCTTTTCTTAAGATTTTGTTTATTTATTCATAGACACACACACACACAGAGAGAGAGAGAGAGAGAGAGAGGCAAAGAGACAGGCAGAGGGAGAAGCAGGCTCCATACAAGGAGCTTGATGCGGAACTCGATCCCGGGTCTCCATGATCATGCCCTGGGCTGAAGGTGGCGCTAAACCGCTGAGCCACCCAGGCTGCCCCCAAAAACCTCTTTGAACTAATAAGCAATTATAGCAAGTCTGCAGGATACAGGTTAACATATACAAGTCAATCCCACTCAAAATCCTAGCAAGTTATTTTGTGGATACTGACATTCAGATTCTAAAGTTTATATGGAGAAGCAAAAGACCCAGAATAGCCAACATAATATTGAAGGAAAACAAAAAGTTTAAAGGACTGACACTGCCTGATTTCAAGATTTTACATAAAACTATGGTAATCAAGATAGTATAGTACTGATAAAAAAAAAGAAAATAAAATATATCAAAGAGGGCCAAGAGCAATACAATGAGGCAGACAAATGGCATCCACATGTCAAAAAAAAAAAAAAAGGAATCTAAACACACACCTTTCACAAAAAAAAAATTCATAGACCTATAAAACTCTTAGAAGATCAACTAAGAAAAACTAGCTGATGGTGGATATGGTGATGACTTTTTAGATGCAAAACCAAAGCCATGATCTGTGAAAGATAAACTGGACTTCATTCAAATTAAAAACTTCTCTATAAAACATATTTTCAAGAGAATGGGAAGATAACCCAGACTGGGAGAAAACATTTATAAAAGATACATCTGATAAAGGACTGTTATTCAAAATATATAAAGAACTTTAAAAACTCAACAAGAAAACAACCTAATTAAAAAGTGGACCTCACCGAAGAAGATATACAGATGGCAAATGAGTATATGAAAAGATGCTCCACATCATATTCATTAGGGAAATGCAAATTAAAATCACAAGGAAGGGACGCCTTGGTGGCTCAGTGCTTGAGCATCTGCCTTTGGCTCAGGGCATGATCCCAGAGTCCTGGGATCAAGTCCCGTATCAGGCTCCCTAGATGGAACCTGCCTCTCCCTCTGCCTATGTCTCTGCCTCTCTTTCTGTGTGTCCCTCATGAATAAATAAATAAAACCTTTTTTAAAATTAAAAAAAAATTAAAATCACAAGGAAATATCACTCTATATCTATTAGAATGGCTAAAATCCAAAACACGGATAAAACCAAATGCTTGCTAGGATGTAGAACCAAAAGAACTCTCATTCACTGCTGATAGGAATGCAAATTGGTATAGCTACTTTAGCAGACAGTTTAGCAACTTCTTAGAAAATTATACATACTCTTACCATATGATTCAACCATCAAGGTCTTTGGTATTTACCCCAAAGGAGTTGAAAACAGGTTCACACAAAAACCTGTGCAGGATGTTTGTAGAAGTTTTATTCCTAATTGCCAAAACTTGAAGCAATCGAGAAGTTCTTAGTAGGTAAATGAATAAATAAACTGTGGTACATCCAGACAATGGAATATTAATTCGGCGCTAAAAAGTAATGACCTATCAGGACATGAAAAGACATGGAGAAATTTTAAGCATATGCTACTAGGTGAAAGAAGTCAATCTGCAAAAAGCAAAGCTACGGAGACAGTAAGATAGATGATCAGTGGTTGCCAGAAGTTGGGGGAAGTAAGGATGACTATGCAGAGCAGAAAATACTTTTTAGGCAGTAAAAGTACTCATATACAATACTCCTATAGTAGATACTTGCCATGCATTTGTCCAAAGTCAAAGAAAGTACACCACCAGGAGTGACTCTTATTGTAAACTCCACCGTTTGGGTCATTACAATGTGTCAGTGTAGTTTCAAATGTAGCACTCTAGTGTGGGATGTTGATACTAGGGGAGGTTAGGCATGTATGGGGTAGGAATGTATCTGTACCTTCCTCAATCCCACTCAAAATCCCACTGACTTCCTCAGTCTCTCTCTGTGTGTGTCTCTCTTTTGCTGTGAACCTAAAACTGCTGTAAAAAATAAAGTCTTAAAATTTTCCTAGGGCTTCTCTTCCTGTATGCAATATAATTTCAGTAGAGATAGAAATTTTACCTTTGTTCTCTTTCCAAATTTTATTTATTCTTTTGGTACACAGTTTTCCTAAGAAACAAAGATGAACATATCCACATGCATTTACTTCTCCAATGATGCAGTAAAAAATATTTGGACTTACAGGGTATCTGTGGCTTTATCTTATAATCTCTAGCTTTATTTCAAGGTTCTGCCAAAAACTATTATAAGAATAATTTTTACAGAAGCTCATTTTGGGCTCCAACACACAATTCATGCTGGTTTAAAATAACATGGCTAAACATTTGATATTTGTGCTTCATCAATCACTATTTAAGATGCTTTATTTGGTCTTAAACAAATAAAAATACAGAGGTGTGCAACTTGATGAAGTGATTAATGTGGATTCCTACTCTTCCTTGTTAGTATTTCCGAAAGAAGGAAAACATTTTGAAAGAAAAAAGTAATACTGCTTTTGATTAGTATGCATTCTGGGTTGAGACTGTTCCCTGAGTGTGGGAGGGCATAATATCACCCCTGGAAGGGGTGTTCAAATGGAAGACAGTTCAAATGCCCAGAAAATACAAATCTTTCAAAAGTTTGAGCCCAAGGGAACAGGGCTTGAGATAAAATAGCTGCAGAGGAAGGGAAAGCAGAGTTGTGAAAACCAGTGTAAAAATTGATTCACAAGTATTTAGACATGTGGAGTGAAGGAAGGGTCAGAGGCTTCATATAAATGGAGGAGGATGGTTTCCTTACCCCCAAAAATGATCACAGGAAAATAAAGACGTTTAGGACAATGCATATTCAGTCAAATTTTATATGGCAGCAGGATAGCTAGGTACTTGGATAGATTCAGAGACAAATCGACGTCAGAGAGAAAAAAATCAGAGAAGTAGGAAAGAAGTAGGACTAGAATCAGGAGAATCTAGTCAGGCAGCCAAAGACAGGTGACCTTTTCAAGCAAAGGGTGGTCCATAGACTCAGATGTTGAAGTGAGGACCAGCATGTCCTTCAGAATGGAGGTCCCCAGTCATTTCTTGTACAGTGAGCAGTGATATTTCAATGAACACCAACACTGTACATGAGAAGGTCAGAACAAAGCTAAAAGTTTACTTCTTGTCTTTTATCACCACAAAATAAAAGTTCTCTAAGACTGGCACAGCACATACTTTAGTTTGCTTTGTTCTAATGAAATCACTTTGATTGCCCTATGTGTCACACCTTTAATGCTTAAATGATGCAGTGTATAATTAGAGATGTGAGTCATAAATGTAGACACACAAAATTGGTGGTTTTCTCTTTAATTATCAGTTTACATTTACTGAGAATTATAATTTGACAGGGCCTGGAGATGCTATAGGAAACACACTGACCTTCAGTTGGATAAACAATCAGAGAATTAAAGAAACAGGAAAAGAAGATACTGCCGATAATTACCCATATCTTACCCTAACTACATCAAAACTGCATTTGAGACAGAGGACCATAGCATCCCATACATGTTCATATGACCAGTGGTTCCCAGGTCAGAATGGCTATGGGGAAATGTAGGGTCTTAGCAAGTTACCAAATATTTCTCTGACTCTGACCGCACCCCTAATTGGGAATCTTCCTTAGAGTTCCACTCAGCCATTTGCAGGAAGGTCCTCAGGGCTATCTCATGTGTGTTCACCTGCTCTGGCCCCTGAGATCACCTATGCAGCCAAGACCTCTAACACTCTCAAAACTGTGGCAAAGTTCTCAGAAGGGGGGCACCTGGGTGGCTCAGTGGTTTAGCATCCGCCTTCAGCTCAAGTCGTGATCCCAGGGTGCTGAGATCGGGGAGCCTGCTTCTCCCTCTGCCTGTGTCTCTGTCTCTGTGTGTGTGTGTCTCTCATGAATGAATAAATAAAATCTTTTAAAAAAAAGAAAAAAAACCACAAAGGTCTCACAAAACCTTTGAATCAGTGACAAAGTGGCAAGCAAGAAGGCTTGGAAAGCCAATAATGCAGCTTTGTCTTCATAAGGCCTCATAGGATATTCAGGAAACAGTGCTTTTCATTTTTCGTTTTTAATTCCAGCTTCCTCCACCAAGATTCCTTCCTCCAAGACACATGGTCTCCTCAATTCTTCTCCCTTGCCCCCTACCTGCTCACAATGAACTCAATGTCTACTTTACACAGAGACTAGAAACCATCAAGTAATCAGCAAGCTTTGCTTCAAAGCATACATTATCCAGAAGACTGAGCTGCTTTACTGGAGGAATCCTATCTCATTCAGCATTATATTTCCTGTGCCTATTACAGTTCCTGGCACATAGTTGGCACTCAGCAAATATTTGCCAAAAGGATGGATAAATGGATGGATGGATGAATGAATGGATGAATGAATGGATGAATGAATGGTGGACTTTGGAGTCAGATAGAGACATGGGTTCAAAACCCAACTCAGTCATTTATTAGCTTTTTGGCATTAGGCGACTCATTACAATCCTCAGTTCTAGTCTCCTCATGTACAAAATAGACAATAATATCCTGTCCTATCACTATAAAAATTAAAATAGATAATGCATATAGAGAGTTTATTAGCATAGTGCCCAACACACAGTAAGTGCTCCAGAAATAATATTTTCCTTCCTCCACAGAGAGACTACTCCACATCTACCACTTTTGTAGATGCCTCCTACAGCATCCGGTAAAGTGCTGGGCATCTGAGAGAAACACCATCAATACTTGCTGCAGGAAACTCTAGAAATGGGGGAAATGTGCAGTGAAACAGCTATAATTTATATTTGTGATTATTATTGAACATTGACTTCAATATGCTCACTTTCTTCTTAAAATTAAATACCTCTTCTATGAATTTCTTCTTTAATATCATCTGTATTTAAGGATGCCTGGGTGCCTCAGTCAGTTAAGTGTCTGCCTTGGGCTCAGGTCATGATCCCAGGGTCCTGGGATCAAGTGCAGCATTGGGCTCCCTGCAGGGAGCCTGCTTCTCCCTCTGCCTCTGCCTGCTGCTCCCCCTGCTTGTGCTCTCTCTCTCTCTGTGTATAAAATAAATAAAATCTAAAAAACATAAAAATAAAAATAAATAAAATCATCTACATTTAGATGAGAATTCTAGCCACAACTGACATGATACTGCCACCATTAGAAACAAAAATATATATAAACAAATATAACATACATATATATTTATAAGCACTTTAATATATAAACATATATATGAACATATATAAATAAAATATACATAAAAATAAATGTGATCAGCGATTAGGATGGGATGATATAGCAGAGGCAAAAAGAGAAAAGAACTTATTCCCTTAAAAAAAAAGGGGGGGTAGGTTCATTTAAAAGGCAAAAATGCTCTGGTTCTTTTCTGCCACCTCAGATCCATTCTCCACTCTATGCCTTATGCTCTGTGATGCAAAGAACTCCTCAATTATCTGTTTGATACTTCATTTTCAAAGATCACACAACGTTTCTCTAGAATTTAAAAATGCAATTGAAATTAAGTTAAAAAATAGGGGTAAAAAAATAGAAAAATTATAAGGCAGCTGTGCTCAAATTACAAACTGAGTTGGATTTCAACCTAATTGTAAATTTGGAACTTAAAGTGCTTTATTGGGGGACTTAATAAACAACTCTGTAAAACTAGAACAGTTCTTTAGGGAGGTTGGAGAAAAGTTTAATTAATTCATGGTATGTCTAAAATATAATCCGAATTATGCAATCTCCTAGAATATATCCTACAAAATATATCAATAGGTATGAACAAGATTATTTCTCTGGTTACAAACCCAGGGCCTCATTGTGTAGCTCCAAAGGTCACCGTACACAAGGAATTTGGGAATGGTGCTTTGGCACACAGCTCCATACAACTCACTGTGAGTGGTGCCCCTTGATATTGTGTATCATGGCGGTCCCACCTAAATCTCAGTAATTCAGTCCCTTAGGTAGTTCTTCCCCAAAGGCTTGAAGGAGAGTCTTACATGGTTATGAGAACAGGACAGATTGTTTTGAGAACCAGTGAAGTCTCCATATCTGTGTATAAGACTCCAAGGTTCCTCTAGGCATGGGTGGCAGAGGCACATGCATGTCCACTGAGTTCTGGGGACCCAGCACATCAATAATAGTGGCTGCCATTTACTGAACATCTTCAATGTCCCATGTACTGCACTAGGTGTTATTTCTAAGCTTCACACAACTATCCACACTATTACTGCTAATAATGCCTTAAACTTATGAAGTTCTTACTATGGTGTTTATCATGCTAAATCCTTAATAGGCATTATCTTAATTGATAGGTAGGTACTACTGTTATTTTCATTTTAAAGATGAAAAACTGAGGTACAGAGAGGTTAAGTATTTCAAATCACATACACAGTAAATTGCAGAACCAAGATCTGAGAAGGGTTTTTAGGGTCTAAATATCTTACCCAAAGTGAACTAGTATGTGGTGAAGCTGCAATTCAAAGTATTCATCTTGTAATCATTCCTTATGTATTTTGAACTGAGGACCAAAGGATAATTTTCCACATTGAAAGCTGAATTCAGGAGGTGGACTCCAGGCAATTTATATTCACAATTTGTTCATAAATTGAAGAGTAGTAAATTTGAAGGTATTTATGTTAAATAATAATGTACTAATACATAACAAAATTTGTGTTCTCATGAATTTAACAAATGGCATATTACTATGGTAATGGAGATACGCTTGGTGTAAAATCTACATAAGACAAGTGAAAGACTCTAACTTGCCATACTTTTTTTAAAAAGATTTATTTATTATTTGAGAGAGAGAGAGAGAGAGGGAGAGAGAGAACACATGCATGGGGAAGGTAAAGGGCAAGCAGACACTCTGCTAAGCATTGAGCCTAACACCGGGCTTGCTTCTCCAATCCTGGGATCATGACCTGAGCCCAAATCAAGAACTGGATGCTCAACCGACTGAGCCACCCAGGTGCCCCTAACTTCTACATTTTTTAAAAAAGATTTTACTTATTTATCTGAGAAAGAGACAGCAAAGAGAGAGCACAAGCTTTGGGGGAGGGGCAAAGGACAGAGGGAGAAGCAGACTCCCCACTGAGCAGAGAGCCTGATATAGGGCTCAATCCCAGGACTCTGAGATCATGACCTGAGCTGAAGGCAGATGCTTAACTGACTGAGCTCCCAGGTGCCCCCCAGAACTTGCTACAGTTTTTAAAAATAATACATACACCCGGGTACAAATCTAATGTTTTGATTATACTTTCCATATAAGAATAACAAAGATATTTTGGAATCATTAGGACAGGAGAGAATTTTTGTCATTCAGGCACAAGCTGCCAAAAGGAACTCATTCAACCTAACATCAAAATATCATATTGGTGGCTTTGATCAGCTGGAAATTAAAAAGGCAATACAATTAAGCCCATACCTGAATCTTTTATTTGGTGATCTGGTCCCTTGTGTACAACTGTAGGAAGGATAGAGTTAATATAAAGATATATATAAATATATATCTTTTAAAAGACTATATATAGTCTTTTAAAAGAAAAAAAAAGACTCCTGTTTCTAATTAAGTTTCACATTAGTTTTGTGTAGAGAAATAAATTCCCTCTTATTTCAGAAATCACTCCAATTTATCCTGTTAGTATCTATAATAGGCATAGGTTTTATATCTGATATCATATATTTCAGGTGATTTATTAACTCGTCTACTAGATGTAACCTGTGAGGATAAGACAGTGCTGAGGGACCTCTTTGACTCTAGTAGTAAGTACCTTGCACACAGAGGATGATCAATACCATTTTGCTGAGTTTTTTAAATATGTAAGACATTTTACTATTTTAAAAACAAAAAGCATTATCTTTGCTAGTTTCCCAGAAAAAAAATATTTGAAATGTACTTACAGAGCTTGGTGGATAACTCGTGATTTCTCCAGAAGATATTCAGAAATCTGTGCTCCCACTACAGCTCCAGAAGAGGTAAATTTCATTTCTAAGTATTTTCCAAATCGGCTGGAATTGTCATTTATAACAGTGGAGGCATTGCCAAAGGCTTCCACCAAATTGTTCACTTGTAAAATCTTCTCTTGCAGGGTTCTGTTATTAGCCTAGAGAAAACGTCAAGATTTTTTCAAATGTAAAAAATTAATTTTGTATATAATAAAATGTCTCTTCTTTGATAAGCACTCTACATAGACATAAAGGTATTGAGAATACATTCTTGGCATACCACCAGACGTTACAATACCTGGCCTATTTTTCCCTTTCCATATGTGTGTTCCCATTTGCTTTCTTCAAAGGGCAGAGATTTTCTATACTTCTATTGAAATATAGTTCTGTTCAGTGCCTGATTTATAAACACAATTTATAAGCAGTCTATACATAGTGGGCATAGTGGGGTAAACCTCTCATTTTATTATTTTCCTCCTCTCCCACCCTGGGCCCCCATCTAAATGTTCCCCAAAGTCATAAACATTTCTGTTGGTTCCATGGAAGCTGCTAACATCAAAATAAGGGAATAATTTGTGAATTCAGAAGCAGGGGAAATGGAGTTACTGTGAAAACTAAGAACAGCTCAAGTGTGGATGGAAGGAGTGAACCCCAATCAAGGTCAGAGGGCCTGCTTGGCTTGGCTGTCCCCATTTTCTCCTACCCCATCTCATATATTCCTTCCCTTGAACAAGCATTGTAATTATTATTATTTACTTACTTACTACTTTATTGGAAATTCCACCAAGTAGAAATTTATTTGGTTAAAAAAATCAACCTCTTTTAGAAGAATTCCCCACTCTAAGATGGTTAAGGGGATATCAGTCATTCACATCTTAGTAGAAAGTAGATTGAGTAGATTATGAGTCATGTAAAACCTTGTTGAGATCAGCTATGTGAAAGGTAAGCAAATTATATAAAAGAGAGGAACAGCTGGTATTTCTGGAACATAGCCCACATTAGTACATAGATGAGCTGGAGGAGGCATTCACAGTGAGGGTTTGAGTGCATATCAAACCTTTTAGGATCTTCTAAAAGAGGCAATGAGCATTAAAAGAAGAGAGTAATGAGCATTGGGGCATACTTGACTCTTCTAAAATGTTTAGGGGTGGCCTTGCATTCATAGAAAGGTGAGAAAGCATTCAATCCACCAAACATCCCATTTTTTGTATCTGGTAAATCTTTATCAAAAAGATACGTAAAAACATGATAAGATCTAAGATCTAATAAGGTTAGGATTCTGGGAGCTCTATCTATCTATATCCCCAATTAATATTAAGTCCCATTTTCAGATTACTATTTAGATTTTTAGATTAATATTGAGTCCCATTTTTACATCTAGGATAAGGTAAAGTGATTAGATAAGCAAGTTTGCTGGCATCTACAAAACAAAATTCACACAAGTTAATCCATCATTGATGAGACCCTCTATCAAACCACAAACCAAGAAAGAATAGCAAAGGCCCTCATGGATGGCCCCTGAGAAAATTAATTTCAAAAAATTTAACCATTAATTATGGTAGGGCAGTATGCTGTGCCTCACCACCATACTCCCTCCAAAATTACATCTTTTTTTCACTGTGATGCTTATCTTAGAAGTAAGGAGAGGGGAAATTGATGGGCAGTGAGATGAGGAAGGACTGAGACGACAGACAGTCCTGAACACTAGCTTCCTGGTCTCTTCTGGCTCTTCTTCTAGTCCCAAGGCAGGGGAAGGGGGAATGTCACAGGTCTAGTTAGTTAAGGAGGGCAAATTAGCCCACTGAGCAAAGTTATGTTTCTATTCCATACCCACACATATGATTGAAAATATTCAAACTAGTTAATTGGTTTTTAATATAAACACAGAAATATTTCAGCTCATTATTCCAAAAATGAATTAGACTCAATTAAGCAGTTGTTCTGATAGGAAGAAGAGGCCTTATCCTTTTATAGAGAGATTAGATCTATCCTTGCACTTGCAGTACTTTATAACACAAGATTCCTATGATCACAGTGATGGCAAAAAGTTTAACGTAATACTACACAACTATGTGGATCATAATAAAAATATTCACAGGGATAAGTTGTACAGAATGGTTTTCTGTTTTTTCTTTTTTAAGTCATCCTAATAAGAACATATAATTAATTCTTGACTTATTTCAAGGACCCTACCTGGAGAATCAAGCCAAATCTCTATCGTCAACTTCCTTTTTTCAAAAATTATGGTATATTTAACATACAGTGAGATTCATCTTTTATAGAGTACAGATCTAAAAGGTTTTTACAATAGATATTTTTTTAAGGATTTTATTTATTTGTTTGAGAGAAAGAGAGAGAGAGCAAGCAAGAGCACAAGGAGAGGGAGAAGGAGAATCAGACTCCCCGCAACTTGGGGCTTGATCCCAAGACCCTGGGATCATGACCTAAGCCCAAGTCAGATGCTTAACTGAATGAGCCACCTAGGCCCCCTAAAAGTTTTTAAAAACATATAAAATCATATAACCCCCCTCTGCAACCCAAACATAGGGCAGTTCCATCCCTTCCCAAAACTATATCATTACCTTTGTAATCAGCCCATCCCTTCCTCCCCAGCCTCTGATAAACACTGGTCTGTTTCTGTCTCTATAATTTTAAATTGGAGAAATGACATATAAATTGAATCAGATAGTATGCAATCTTATGAATCTAACTTCTTTGACAGAAATGTACAATGCAAATAAGATTATAGATTTTATTCTTGTATCAGTGTTTGTTCCTTTTTGTTACTTAGCAGTATTACACTGTATAGATGTACCAGTTTGTTTATCCAATCTCCAGTTTCGTTGTTTCCACTTCCTGGAGATTACAAATAAAGCCACTATACATATTTATTTGTGGGTTGTTTTTTTTTTTTTTTTTTTTTTTTTTTGCGTAAACATGAGTTTTCATTTTATTTGGATAAATGCCTAGCAGTAGGATTGCTGGGCTGTGTGGTAAGTGTAGTTTAACTTTATAAAAAACTTCCAAACTTTTCCAAAGTGATCACAGTATTTTGCATATCACCAGCAATATATGAGAGTTCCAGCTATCCTAAATCCTTCTCAGCAATTAGTATTGTTAATTTTTAAAAAATTAACCATTTTAATAGATGTATAATGATGTCTCATTGTGTTTTAATTTGCATTACCCTAATGACAACTGATGTTGACCATTTTTTTATTTATTTGCCATCTACAGATTATCTTTGGTGAAGTACTTTTCAAATCTGTTCATTTTTAAAATAAATTTTTATTTAAGTATAGTTAATATACTCTTTTGATCATTTTTTATTACTTGGTCTCTTACTGAGTTTTAAGAGTTTCTTTTTACAATATATGCATTAAGGATCCAAGTCTTTTATTAGATATGTGACTTGTAAATAGTTTCTTTGAGTATGTAGCATGTGGTTTCATCTTCTCAGCAATGTCATTAGGAAACAGAAATTCTTAATTTTGGTGATTCTAATTTTTTCCTTTGTGGATTATATTTTTAATGTGGAATATAAATGCTGTAGCTCTCTAGTAAGTCTAAAAAATCAGGTAGTTTTAATCCTCCAACCTTGTTTGGAGGATTCAAACATAATTGTTTGATTATTACAGTTCCCTTGCCTTTCCATATAAATTTTTGATTCAGCTTGTCAATTTCTGCAAAAAAATATCCTGCTGAGATTTTTACTGTAATAGCACTGAATCTACAGATCAATTTGTGAAGAACTGGCATAATAATATTGAATCTTTTAATCCATGAACATGGTATATCTCTCCATTTATTTAAGTATTCTATGATACCTTCTATCAATTTTCTCTACTTTTCAGCAAATTTCATACAAGTTTTATAAGACTTAAATAGCTAATTTTTTGGTTCTATTATAAATAAGACTTTTAAATTTAAATTTCTAATTGACCATTGCTGGTTTATATATATATAATGCAAATTAACTTTTGTACTATATGTGATATATATACATTTATAATGTATATAAAATATATAAATACAATTGATTTTTGTATATTAACCTCCCTTTAACCTGAAAGCAACAAAAAGAGAAAAGTAAAGAAAGTATTCAGTAAATGTGCTGGGGCTAAAGGGAGAAAATCACATTTATAAAGTCTTTCCTAGTAAGAGTGACAAAAGTTAGAATATCCTCAAAACAGAGTATATGCTTTTTCTACTGTTTGTTGTATTTTAAATTCACAGAGAATAGCATGTGTGTTTTATCATTTCCCTACATTATTAAATGTGGGAATTAGTGAACATTAACTGAATCAGCCCTATTAGGTTCTGAAATATAATAAGTATTTGTTAGGATAGAGAGAAAACATGGTACCTTTCCAAGCACTGTCAGCTGCTGAACCAAAAGATGAGCACTTTCTGTCTTTCCTGCACCACTTTCTCCAGAAATAACAATGCACTGCACAGTGAGAAAAGGAAACCATGAGAAGACTTCCACTTCACAACATCTGGCTCACACACAAGAAGCTAAAACGAGAAATTTCTAAGGAAGTGAGACTCTCCTTACCTGATCTGAATTATATGCTACCATTGACTGGTATCCTAAATCAGCCATTGCAAAAATGTGAGGAGGATTGGCGGTTCTCTTCGCTCCAATATATAATCTGGAATGCTAAAGATCAAAATGAACACATTTTGTGAGACTTTCCTTTTTGTTTTTGTTTAAATCCTAGATTATTTACAGGCAGAACACCCAATTTTTAAAGCAAAACATAAATCAAAATACGTTTTCATATCACCAAAACATTACACACGTTACACACACATACTGCACACACATATATGCACAAATCATACACATTATATAAAATAAAAGCCTGACATAAAAGAACCCAGAAATATGATGTGACATAATAGAATATAGTATCACTCTGGTAGCAGTATTTAAAAGAAGACTCTGGGAAGTGCATATCACTTCCAAAGCAGAACTTGATGTTTCAAAATATTATTATTTCTTTAAATAAAAATAGACTATAAATAAGAATCAGGTATCATTTTGTTGACTATTCCCTGGATATGATGATGTCTGGATATGATATGATAATGTCTGACATATGATTGCCACTTTTCTCCTTTCATGTCATTTGACATACAGTCTTTGATTTGTCCAAATCACCAAGTTAACTGATAGAAGAATCTGAAGAAAGCCCAGATTTCTGGAACTTAGCTCAAGGTTCATAAACTTACCATTGTTCTTGTAAAATTTAAGGTGGTAGAGTATGACAGAATTATTTATTTCTCACATATAAAAAACCTATTATTCATAGTATTAAATGATTTTCTAGAATATACAAATAGCTAAAAGAGAATAGGTCCAATTAAAAATGAAAGACAGCTTAGTTCAATTCCAGAATACTGTTCTACATTTAAACCATTAGGGTTTGAATAATGGATAATTATATATTTGTATTCATAAAACACACATCGTCTGATACTAAAAACCAACCACTATGTCAAAAGGAATTCTTAAATTCATAATGACAAGTTTCACAGCCACTATGTATATATTACATGTGAGACAATATAATTATATTTTGACTCTCCCATACAGGGTTCAGAGGTAAACAATACCCATGCACTTTTGCAGGTATCTCTTTATTAATATGATACATAGTATAGACCAGTTACTAATGACTGGAAGTAATTACCATTCTGCCATATACTTTCGGAAAAAAACCACGAATCACATCCAGCTTGATTCACCTTCTATTTCTATCTCTATGTTCTAACTATTGATTTCACTGTTTCTTCAAGGCACTGAATAAAACTATCTTTGGCATCATCTAAATTAACTTGAGTATCTTAATAGTATAACTATTAGCACAAAGTAAAAGAATGCAAGCCACACCACATACCTCTGTGGAATAAAGACCCAGACTCTGGAAAGGGTTAAGAGCAATGAGTATATCTCCCACATAGATATAAATCTGATCTCTGGAATAACATTTCTCAAGTTGCTCTGAGACTGTATTCTACAATAAAAAAAATAAATTAAAAAAATCATTATGGTCAGTTATAAGTTAAAATGTAAACAATAATAAATAAAACATCTGGAATTGGGGTCAAAGATCAGAAAGGAATAGCCATGCTGACAGTAAGTAGTATAACACTAGATCAGCATTCTGCAGTGTTCTGGTCAGTGTTATTCTTCCACTTGAGAGGCATTTTCTTTGGTCTTGAGAGCCACAGAGGGATGGCATTGTTCTGTGTGTTTTCCAAAGGCTATATGAGATATTACATAGATATTATATGTAGGGAGCCTTCCAGAAAATAAGTGAATGCAGGAGATGAAATAAAAAGGAAAAATTAATAGAAAAGGAAGGGGAAAATACAGTGAACATGACTTTATTGCAAATGAAGGTTATTTAATGGCTGTATAGAATGTCCTAGCCCTTTGCTGAGACATTTGGCTTTATGAGGCACAGTAAAAAGTTCAGAAAAGTAACTTTCACAGTTGATAAATCATGAGTACATGAAATCAATTTTAATTGTGTCAGAAATCATCACTTACAGTATGACACAAGAGGAGAATAGAAGACCATAGCTCAAAAATGAGACAAAAACAAAAGCACAGACAACAGAAACAAGCAAGCCCAATGTTTAATATATAGGTCAGCAATATGATGAACAAAGCCTTCTTAATAATCCACGAGCCTAGAAATTCCCATCACTGGAGAATTCGGTATGAAAAGATTCATAAAGGTGTTGGTAATCTCCGACTGGCAAATACTACTTGATTACAAAATGTTTGATATTCTCAAGAAAGATTATTTTGAGGAAGTACTTGAGTTGTTTAAGCAACCCTTAATTTACCAAATGACTACTTCTGTTCAGAAAATGTCTCCTGATTTGTTGAATTTCTAAGCATATCTCAGGCATGCATTAGATGTATTTGAAAAAACCAGTTGATCATGCAGGATAGAGATCCTAATCTTTGACTGAAAAGGAGCTATTTATTTCTCTAATGATCTGATTACCAGAATAAAGGGAGATGAGGGGGAAGGGAAGCCATAACTATAATTTACCAGCTTGGATTTGTACCTTCACAAGAGATACTTGAAATAGTTCTGAAGTCACTAGGATAAGGAGTTTCAAGCAGAATTCAAAGCCCTGTGAGAACAGGAACTCTGGGATCTCATGAGGGGAATAATGACCAGATAAGAGAGGCTCTCAGGGTTTCCTAGAGGCCTCTGGATACAGCCACTGAGCATGGAGCAGAAGAAATAGAGGGAGGATGCTGTGTGGAGGTTGTAGGAGGCAGACAATTTTCTGACCTCAGTAAATCATCCCTCTGAGACTCCCAAAACGAATTCAGGGGAAGGAGAGTCTGTAATTTATAGGCAACACATGCTAATGGGATCCCACATCCTTGTAATTTGACTATCAAAAGAAAAAATTTAAAAAAAGGAAAAAATGGACATCAGGCTGTAGAGATCTGGGAATTTGAGTTACATGTAGTCAAAGTAAGATAGGAGAGATAATCGGGAAGCTAAGAGACAAGGAAAGCTTACAGATGCTATTATTCAAACAACCTCCTGCACATACCACCTCTGTAAATAAAACAAAATCTAGAATGTTTAAGTTTAATTAAACTGAGTCTCTTACCTCATCCAAAACGTCTAGGGTTGCTAAATCATCTACATCCTTCAGACTGGACATTAGTGATCTACTGAAGTTACTCTTCTTGGTGTGAAGACGCTCATGTCTGTGGAGCAGTACAGAGAGAGAAACACTTTCTGTCTTGAGAACTTATTACTGATCACCGTAGAGGTAAGTTTTAGATACATATGAGACTTACAAAACTTCTGTGAAGTTGATTTCTTCAATTCAGTGCTAATCATTTACCAGAACATCGTCTAATATATTTGATCTGTTTTCTCTTCTCTATTGGAAAATTGCAACATGTCAAACTTACTTCACGGATGATGAGAAGAGTTCATTATTTCTATCAAGAACTCTCCTATATATAATTTGCCTTAAAAAGCTTCCTCTAAATTCCTATGTGTGATTCAATCTGTTTGAAAGTGGTGAGTCAGAGAGATCTGAATTCATTAGATTTCCGATTTTGTCTGAGATAGTGTCAGGCCATTGGTGGCCAAGGAATGGTAAGATAAAAAATTATTATCCAAAAAAATTTAAGAGGAATACAAAATAAACACCACTGTGGATTTCCAAATGGTTAAATGTATGTGGGAAATTGGCTTCAGGCAGTAGGAAGTTTATTTTCAAAGTAAAACATTTCAGCAACTTCTGATAACAGCCAGAAGATCTTGATTTGACATGAAGGCTGGAGAAGTTGCTGTGATAAACATCAGGGTTTGTTTCAACTTTTCTGGACATGAAATTATCATCTCCTTGGTATTTTGAACAAAACTGTATCTTCAGTGCTTATTTTTGGAGATACAATAAACTTTTTAAACAAAATGGGGTTAGAGGTGCCAACCCCCAATGGAGTCAAAAATCCAAGTACAACTTTGGCTCTTTAAAACTTGACTTCTAATAATCTACTATTGATCAGAAGCCTTACCAATAACATAAACAATTGATTAACACATATTTCCTATGTTATATATATATATATATATATATATATATATATATAAAATTCTGTATTCTTACAATAAAGTAAGTTAGTAAAAGAAAATACTATTAAGAATATTGGGTGATGAGCATTAAGGAGGGCACATGATATGATGAGCACTGGGTGTTATATGCAACTGATAAATTATCGAACACTGCATTGGAAAGTAAGCATATATGTTGGCTAATTGAATTTAAACAAAAAAAAAAGAAGAAAACCATAAGGAAGAAAAAATACACTTACAGTGTTAATACTGTATTTATTTAAAAAAATCTGTATGCAAGGTTTGAGGCAGCTCAAACCTGTGTTGCTCAAGGAGCAACTGTACATTTAAACATTTCAATTTGTCTATTAGTAAAAGGAATAAGTAGACTGTAAGGAATAATAAGAACCATACCACTTACTCAGCAAACTTTAATGGTTTTTTATTGCTTATGAATTAGTCACTAGTTTTTAAGGAATTTTAATTCCAGTGTAGTTAACATAGTGTTATATTCATTTCAGATGTACAATACAGTGATTCAAAAATACATTACTCGGTGCTCATCATGATAAATGTCCTTTAATCTCCTTCACCTATTTCACCCATCCTCCCACCCACCTCCCCTCTGGCAACCACCAGTTTGTTCTCTATACTTAAGTGTCTGGTTTTTTTTTTTTTTTTTTGGTTTGTCTCTTTTATTCCTTTGTTTTGTTTCTTAAATTCCACATATGAGTGAAATCATATGTTATTTATCTTTCTGAGTGAAATCATAAGGTATTTATCTTTCTCTGACAGGCTTACTTCGCTTTAGCATTATACTCTCTAGCTCCATCTAGGTTGTTGCAAATGGCAAGATTTCATTCTTCTTATGGCTAAATAATAGCACATCTTCTTTATCCCTTCATCTATCTGTGGGCTCTAGGGCTACTTCCACAGTTTGACTACTGTAAGTAATTCTGCAATAAACACATGGGTGCAGGATGCCTGGATGGCTCAGCAGTTAAGCTCTGCTTTTGGCTCAGGGCCTGTTACTGGAGTTCACGGATCAAGTCCCACATCCGGCTCCCTGAAGGGAGCCTGCTTCTTCCTCTATGTCTCTGCCTCTCTCTCTCTGTGTCTCTCATGAATAAATAAATAAAATATTTTTAAAAAACACAGGGGTGCACGTATCCCTTTGAATTAGCATTTTTGTATTCTTTGGGTAAATACCCAGTAGTGTGATTACTGGATCATATGGTATTTCTATTTTTTTAAGAGATTTTATTTATTTATTTATTTATTTATTTATTTATTTATTTATTTATTTAAGACACAGAGAGAGAGGCAGAGATTAAGCAGAGAGAGAAGCAGGCCCCCTGTGGGGAGCCTGATGTGGGACTCGATTCCAGGACCCAAAATCACGACCTGAGCCAAAGGCAGATTCTCAACCCCTGGCCACCTAGGTGCCCCTATGGTAGTTCTATTTTTCCCTCTGTGGGGAACCTCCATACTATCTTCCACAATGGCTGCACTGGTTTGCATTCCCACCAACAATGCACAAGGGTTCCTTTTGCTCCACATCCCCGTTGTTTTAGAATTAAGTTACTATTGATAAACTGTCCCCAACTCTATCTTCGTCCAGCCCTTCCTTTGGTTCCCTGTATTCTGTTTTCTCTCACTTATTCAAGGACACCACTGGTCCTCTCTCACTCCTAACATCACTCATTTTCCCTCAACTTTTATAGTACTTCTCTCGAAAGAAACAAACACAACATCCTGCCTTGACTTCCAGTTTCTTCCATCTACTGCTCTATTTCCTTACTTTATAGCAAAAAATCCTCATAAGAATTATCTATACTTAATTTCTTTCCATCTATGAAGGAAACTCATTTCAATCAGGCTGCCATCTCTCACCCCACGGAAACAGCTCTTGTTACGAACATTAATGGCGTGACACTGCTAAATCCAATGGGCAAGTCTAAGATCTCATTTTACTTAGCATACTGGCAGTACTGACAAATTCCTTCTTAAATCACTTGTTTTGGTGTCCTGTACACTGCTCTTGATTCTCTTCCTTGCCTCGTTGGCATCTCCACCTGAGAATCTTTTTCTGGTTCCTCCTCATCTTTCTGTTATGTTTGGGATCTCCCGCGCTTCAATCCTTGCATTTTTTTCCTTCTTTGCCTACATTCACTTCCTGATTTCATTACCACTCACTCACTGACCACTCTGCTGATCTCCATGCTTAAGCATCCAACTGTTTATTCAACACTTCACTTGGAAGTCTAATAGGCAGACCTAACACATCCCAAAACACATTCCTGAATACGAAGCCCCAAACCTGCTCCTGCCTCATGAGTCTCATCCCAATAGGTGGTTCCTTCCCTTTTCTGATTGTTCAAGTGATCCCTGGCTCTTCTCTTTTTTTATCTCCCTTGTGCAATTCATATATAAATTCCATCAGCTCTATTGTTAAATTCTATCTAGAACCAGCCATTTCTCACTGTCATCACCTTCCACCATATTGCATCCCAGTACCACTATTGCCTCCCACCCAAGAGGTTTCCCTGTGCCACCTTTGCCTTCTACACTTTCCATAACATGGTAATCAGTAAGATTTGTGCTTAATTTATTTCCTTCCTCAGCTCCTTGTGTGATGAAACTTTATTGACTTTTCACATTTCACCTCAAATGCCACCTCTTTAAAACTTCTCAGCATAAATCTATACATCTTCAGGACAAATATTTTAGTTATATCATTTCAGTCAATCATTTGTATATGGATCTTAGTTCCTTTACTAGATTGTAAAGTCCTCAGGATGGGGCTATCTCTTCAACCTATGCAGTTGGAGAAGCTGAACATCCATATGCAAAAATTTAAAAATCTAGACACCAACCTGGCTCCTTTCACAAAAACTGATCAAAATGGATCACAGACAAAAATGTAAAATGCAAAACTATAAAATTTGTAGAAGGTAACACAGGAGAAAAATCTTGAAACCTTGGGTTTGGAAATGAGTGTTTAGATACAACATCAAAAGTATCATCCATGAAATAAAAAATCAGTAAGTTGGACTTCATTAAAACAAAAAATTCCTGCTCTATGAAAGATACTGTTAAGACAACAAAAAGCAAAGCCACAGACTGGGAGAAAATATTTGCAAATCACATACCTGATAAAGGATATGTATTTAATAAGGCTATTTTACTCCTATTTTCAACTCCTAGATTCCTCAATTTTGATGACATTTACAGAAATTCATGAATATGCACTTACTGGTATGGATAATTTAGTTAATATCTGAATCCCTTACTACACTGTAAATTCCATGATGCATGAGACTATGTGTCTTTGGTTCCCCATTGTATCTGGGAAGCAAGTAGATCTTAGGGTCCTGGGATCAAGTGCCGTATCAGGCCCTAGCTCTGTAAGGAGCTCTCTGTCAAATTTTTTTTTTTTAATTTTTTAAAGAAAGTTTCTTTGGGATGCCTGGGTGGCTCAGTAGTTGAGTGTCTGCTTTTGGCTCAGGGCATGATCCCAGAGTCCTGGGGTTGAGTCCCACATCAAGCTTCCTGAATGGAGCCCGCCTCTCCCTCTGCCTGTCTTTGCCTCTTTCTCTCTGTGTCTCTCTCATGAATAAATAAATATTAAAAAAATAAAACATGTTAACTAAATGTTAGTTGAATGAATGAATCAATGTATATCCCACATAATTTCTGGCACAGAATTTCCACATTTGCTGAATTCAATAGTTAGTTATGTTAGTTATCCCCCTATTTCCAAAGAGATTCATATTATTTTTGAGAAAACAGAGAAAGAAATCCAATTATCCATTTAATTGAAGGACCCTGAATTTTTCATCTGTTCTTATGGGCCCATTTGGCAGCTAAAGACTGTTCCTGGAGAATTACAAGAAGCAGATGGTGAAGATAAGGGGGATCAATATTTGGCTGCTAGTACACTCATTCTTCCACTCCTGTGAATTCATCCTCCTTGATGCTTCTGGTATTAGTTTCCAAAAACTTAGACAAAATCTTGTTATTGTAATCGCTGAAAGCCTCAGATGGCTCCCCATTTTCTACAGGATGGCTTAACAACTCCTTAGTGTGGAATTGATGGCCTTTCACAGCCTTGTTTCAAAGAGCATTTCCAGCATCATCAGCCATCATCTCTGTACCGAATATTCTCCAACATGCCAAGTATTTTGAGATTCTGTGCTTTGCTCATTCCATTTGCTCTACCTGGAATTATTTTCCTTCCATGTCTGGCAAAGTTCTACTTATCATGCAAAATCAGGCTCAGATATCATCCTCTCTGTGAAGCTGTTGCAGGACTTTGGAGAGAGAATGTGCCACTAACAGAGAAACTTTCACCTTTAGCTGGGTATGTTCACCATTTTTACCAGACTAGGAGAAACTTGTGGGCAGAGCCCAAGTGGAATTCATCTTTCTATGTCTGGCATCAAAAATACAGAGGCATGAAATATACTGGTGGTTTGAATCATAACATTGAGCCCCACCCAACTAGCTGGTATAATATCTCTCGGTGTGACCAATCCTATGTCCTTCCCTTTTAGTGCATATCCCATGATTTCTGGCAAATCCTTTAGTAAGCCAGCTGGCACCAAAACCTACCTGACCTATCATCTTTCTAAACTTTTACAACTCTTATATCCACATAATTGAATTCTGGGATTCACAGGGTTTTTTGTTTTTTGGGGGGGAAGGAAAGAGAGCATAAGTGGGGGGGGGGCAGAAGGAGAGGGAGAGAGAGGGAATCTGAAGAAGGTTCCATGCTAAGCATGGCTTGATCTCACAACTCTGAGATCATGATCTGAGCTGAAATCAAGAGTGAGACACTTAACTGAATTAACCACCCAGGTTAATTAATAGTTTTTTTTTTTTAAGATTTTATTTATTTATTGAGACACAGAGAGAGAGAGAGAGAGAGAGAGAGGCAGAGACACAGGCAGAGGGAGAAGCAGGCTCCATGCAGGGAGCCCGACGTGGGACTCGATTCTGGGTCTCCAGGATCACACCCCAGGCTGAAGGTGGCATTACACCGCTTAGCCACCGGGGCTGCCTGTTAATTCAGTTTTAATGGAAAATATGAAATTTAGAATTTTATACCCAAGTATAGGGAGGTTGTCAGGCTGATATCTTCTGGGAAAAGGGGGAAAAGCATGCATGGAGGCCTAGAGGCAGGAGAGTACACGGTGTACTCCATGCACTCGGGGAAGAGCCCTGCAGTTGAAACAGTGAGAGAGACCATGGTGCCTGGTGAACTTGGGCTCTGGACATAACGGGAAGCCAATGAAACATTTTAATCAAGAGAGAGAGTCTGGAGAGATGCCTGGGTGGCTCAACGGTTGAGCACCTGCCTTTGGCCCTGGGTGTGATCCTGGAGTTCCGGGATCGAGTCCCACATCAGGCTCCCTGCATGGAGCCTGCTTCTCTCTCTGCCTGTGTCTCTGCCTCTCTCTCTCTCTGTGCCTCTCATGAATAAATAAAATCTTAAAAAAAAAAAAAAAAAGGAAAGAGTCTGGAAATGACAGAATGCAGTAGCATATTTTAGTCAAAAAAATCATTTTACTATACTCTAAAAATAAACATTATTACTAAACATTATCACACTAAGGACAGCCAGGAACTGTTAAAATTCCAGTAGTGAATATCTTATAATTGAGGATAATACATTCTAAGAACATATCATAAATGTAGTATTTCAGATTAGTAGAGAAAATAAAAAATTCAAGAAATTGTGCAGGGACAGCTAATTGAAAATTTGGGAATCATGTACCTTATATAAAAATAAATTCCAGGTGGATTAACAAACTTAAATTTTTAAAAATATAATCATAAAAGTTTCTGGAGAAGATACAGAAGAACGGTTGTAAAATAATAATGGGTAGGAATGGAATTTGTAAGTATGACTGAGATAGAAAAGAGAATGAAAAATATGGGGTAGATGTGGCAGGATAACAATTTTAATCTGAGTAGAATAAGAAACACAAGTTATAAGGAAAATTTAAAAATCTGCAGTATGTATGATGGACAGAGGATCAATATGTTTAATATTTCAAGAGCTTTTGAAATTCAATAAAAAGAGCACTGAAAATGAGATATCACAAGATATTAGGATAGTAAAATTGTACTAAACATACAAATTTTAGGCTTTTCTATTTTGATTTGGAAAGATAAATCTATCACTACCATTTCCAAGAAAGACATATCACCAGAAAATACTGAAAGCTACTTATCTTACCTAGATTGATGGTATTAAAATACGTGAATCATATAATCTCTGTTGCCTCTTCCAGTCCTGGAATTCTATAATTTGTCAACCTAATGGGCTTGATAATTTTGCATATTGATTAGGTGTATTACCTAGGAGTTTGGTGACTGCTTCATTATGAACAGAAAGTGTGGAGTCATTTTCTAGGACTCCAAAAAACTCATTTTTTTCTTTGTCCCTTATAAAGACTTTATCGGGGCGATTGTAAAGATGGCTTGGCCCTATTCTAGAACATGACTCCTCTATTAAGATTTCTCTTCAATTCAAGAGTAGAGGGGCTAAGGGATGTGGAGGATGGTTGAGCCAGTTACAATAATGGGTATAAAGTCAGGGTGGATTGTAGATTTGACTGACAAGTTATTAGACCCTGAACTGAATTCTGAGATGGTTATATAGAAAATCAAGTTATTTCTGAAGCTGTACTAATGCTTTCCTTTGTTTAGATTGTGATATTCATGACACCAAAGTAGTATGAGGAGCATGGGCTCTAGAATGAGAATGCTCAGAGCAAACAACAAAAGAGACTTTGTGAGGCTAAGTAAAATAGATTATTTCATGGAAAATGCTTATTTAGAATGGGCATATGGAAATGCCTAATATATAACAGCTACTATTATTCCAGTTGTGGCTCTACCACTTACTAGCCATGTGGCCTGGGGCAAATAACTTTACTCTGTTTTCTCAGATCTATAATAATAATAAGAATCTATTTCATAAGATTGTTGTGGGATGAAGTTATATAACATAGGTGAAGTGATTCATTCAGTACCTTCTGTGTTTAATAAATTTTAGCTATTATTATTATTTTTATGGTCATGGTTCAATCCTCATTTACTTTATATTTAATATTTACTTTTAATTCCTATTTAATTATATTTCAAATTTAGTTGTCTCCATCCTCTTCTCATTCCACAGATACTCTTCTACCTTCAATGAACATGAACTGTAAATACCTGACACTGGACTCAGCATAAATCAAGCAGAATCTGGGCCCAGGTCTTACAAAAGATTTCGCTGTATTTATTATTAAATCCTATATATAGTAGCTCAACAGGAATTGTGCATTTTATCAGATGACAGGGAAACGTTTTTTTCTCCTCTCTGTACTCACTGCAGTGTCCAAGGCTGACTTTACAGAGCAGAGTCAAAGCTTAGGTTCACGGTGAGAAGATACACAGCTGTCAGGGACACGTTGGCTCCAGCACACCTCCCTCCCATCTCTCACTGATGAGGACTGAGTGCTGCTCCCTGCCAGGGCAGTAGAATGGGAGAAGCCCCCTGGCCACTGGAATTGCCTCTCTGTACATCTGCACCATCAGTTACTGTTAGGGACATCACAATGGGCTGCTCTTGAAAGCATGGTCAGCACTGCTGTCACTTGGTTGAGTCTTACGCATTATGGAGACAACAAGCAAAAAAAGAACAGTTACAGCTGTCATAACAAAATAGCACCAGTGAGTGACTCACATTTCTACTCTTTTATGTGGCGTTGATACATGACTAGTTGCATCAATAATATCCCTGTTCAGCTTTAAAATTAGCTTAACATTTAAAATCTACCCAATTAACAATACACAAGATCAGAGGGTATAAGACTGACAAGAACAGTTAAATATATTACAGTCCAATTTCCTTCCATTTTAAAAATTGTGAAAAACGAGGTCAGCAAGCCTGTGATGTGTCTGACCTTGTGGCAAAACTCAATGAACCAGGTGATTTTTTTTATTTAAATTCAACTTGCCAACATATAGTACATCATTAGTTTCAGACGTACTGATCGATAGGCCATCTCCATTCCTGTTCTGGTTTGTTACACTTCCCTTCCTCCCCAAACACACACACACACACACACACACACAACCTTACATTATACATGTTTTAATATCCATTACTGCATTTGTTCATTCAACAAATATTTAAATTTCTGGGGCATCTAATATGTTTCAGGCAATTTGGAGCTCGGATGAGGCTAGGAAGAAAACAGACAAGGTCCCTGCTCATACAGAGCACACATCCTGATGGAATACTTAACAATACACATATAAACAAAAAAGATAGTTTGAGCTAGGACTGATATGTTTGGATAGATTCATTTTTGAAGAAGAATATGTTAAAATCAAGGATGTAGCATTGGCTACCGTTTTAAATACTACTCAATTAATTGACAAAGCTGTATTTGCTTGCATGGGTTTTGAAAATATATGTCATTCACAGTTAATTCAGGTGCATACAGTTAGTGTATAAAAGCTTTCTCCATAAGTTAAACACTTAGAAAGCTATTAAAGTTGTAATAAATCGGGATCCCTGGGTGGCGCAGTGGTTTGGCGCCTGCCTTTGGCCCGGGGCGCGATCCTGGAGACCCGGGATCGAATCCCATATCGGGCTCCTGGTGCATGGAGCCTGCTTCTCCCTCTGCCTGTGTCTCTGCTCCTCTTTCTCTCTCTCTCTGTGTGTGACTATCATAAATAAATAAAAATTTAAAAAAAAAAAAAGTTGTAATAAATGATTAAGAAAAACTGAATTATATTCTGCAAATGAAAATTTTAAAAGAATTGGTAATTGTGAAAATATTTTATATCTTACATCTCTTTTGGTCACTAATGTATCCTAAGCACCTAAACAGTATCTGGGAGATAGTAGGTACTCAATAAATACAAGTAACTGAATAAATGATTACTTGTCAAAGGAAGATGTCTTGTCCAATCTTTGTCACTACCTTACTTAATATGATATCCATGTTTGTCTGATACAAACTGAATTCTTTAGAGTTTTATTTATACATAAATAAAAGCTTTGAATTTTTCCTAGTATACTTTGGTTATTTCTTAAAATGAGGAAGTACACATAGATTTTCAAAAGAACATCTAAATGGTTCTATAACTTTTTACATTAGCGAAAATCTAATTAATCATGACCACTATTGTTTTGGTCAACTTTCATTTTTCTGGTACCAAATGTATTTAAAAATGCATACAATGATTTGTTAGGTTTAACTACATACTAAGTACCAGACAATAGAATTGTAAGGCAAAAAATTTTTGATAGTTAAAAAAAAACATGTCTATAGAAGTGATAGCCAAAGATTTCAGAAGGGCATTTTCTTTAGAATCTTCTTACATCAGTGTCATTTTAATAAAAATTTAACTGTGCAACTTAATCTAACCCATATTTATTGAGATCCTGCTATGTGCAAGGCATTGTCCTAGGTGTTGAGGGGTTACTATAAGTGAAAAGAGATCTAGACCCTATATTCAATGAGTTTCAATCAAGTGGGAGGTATAAAAACATTTAAAACAACACATGGCATATGGCAAGTGCCAAAACGGAAGTAAAAATTAAATGTTATGTAAATAGCAGGAGCAATACTTTCCTTCTGGTGAATGGGGAATGGTACCCAGTAGAGTTAGCATTCAATCTTGGTATTTGAGTAGGAACAGGATTAACCTGGGGAAGAGTATTTGTATGTGCGGTGGGGACTGGTGGGTAGTCAAATCTGAGGGAGTAGCACATGTGAATTGGCAATGCAGGGCATGCACCACAGGACAGTGACAATCTGCTGTAGCCAGAATGTAGAGTGCTAGTGTGGGAGATGCCAGAGGTTGAGGAAACTAGATTGGGGAGGGCATGATTATTGAGAAACACAGATGTCTTCAATGCATTCAAATTTCATATGTCTAAGACGCAAAACACACTCTTCCACAACAGAGCCTAGAACTTCTCCAGTGTTCCTTGTCTCATTGACTGACCCACCACCTGATTAGTTGTGCATACTAGAAATCTCCCTCTCTCTAACCTCCTATATCCACTTTATCACCAGATTACATTGTTTTCATCTCCTTAAAATTTCTTGGGTCTCCATCTCCAGTGAGGAGAGGACAGCCCATTGATCGAGGTTAGGAATAATAAGAAAGGCATGGAAAAAAAAATGGATGTCATGAAAGCTATAGAACACATGTAAGAACAGTTTAGAAGGTTTGCCCAGGGCTGCTGACTTAATACATGGGGGAAAAGGGGGGTCATTTCTTATAACTGAACAATATTCTGCTTTCCTAACTCGGAGAGGGTATTTAATAAAACCTCAAATGTCTATTTCTAAGGTAAGACCTCCACTACTACTCTCTTGATCTTTAAGCTCCCATTATTCTTACTTGGGTTATTACAAATAGTGAGAATGACCTTTTTAGAACGTTAAGTCAGATAGGTCACTCTGTGGTCAGTGCCCTCCAATGGCCCCATAACAGAGAAGGGGCCAATATGAACTGCCTATCCCTACCCCATTGTGTTAGATCTTGTCTCCTAAAGCTGTCCTCCTGCCCCCTCCTGGAAGGGCCTCCAGCACCTGGCACACTCCTGCCTCACAGGCCTCCTGACTCTTCCTCCACCTGCAGAGCCACAGGCTAATTAATGCACCTCCCCCATTGGGAGGTCTCACTTGGGTATCCCCTTACATACTACAGCTCTACTCTCCCACCCCTGCCAGAACTCACAATCCTCTTTACCCTTCTCTACATTTCTTCTAGCATACATCACCATCTAACATACTACATCATTTACTATTTTAAGTTTTGACTTTGATATGTAAGCTCCACATATCAGTTTTAATGTTTTGTTTCACTTTTTGTTTGTTTTTTAATCTGTTGGCTGCCTTACCCCTTACTCCTAGACCTGATTCTTGCAATGGTTGGTTCTCAAAATACATTTCATGGGTAAAAGAGTAAATACTTTGCTTTACTAAATGTTCATTTACTATGGAGCCAAAGAAATTTTATTATTTTTTTCCTCTGGTAATAAACAATTGAAATTATGTATATATATATTTTTTCAAGATAATTTTACACTTCTAACATTTCCTTTTGCGTTAATTTTATAGAAATGGTTTCCATTCCCGTTACTTTATTAAATATTTTGTTTCTGTAAGACTTAGAAAAAGCAAAGTCAGAATCACTCTGTAAGTTTTGTCCTTTTGTAAAAAGTACAGCTTGTTAAACAGATTATATTTTTCATTTACTCTGTTATACTAGAGAGACATAGTTTCAGACTATAAATATTTTCTTTCTGTGTTGTCAAAGGTCACAAATACCCTTAGGATGCTTATTATAGCTTCACTTGTATTTCAGTTCTACACACTGACAAAAAGAAACAACTATTGCTGCCTGATGTTAAATTTTTATCCTTACTATTCAGTTGTACTACTGTAATGCAACAGCTTTATTTGCTTTTACTTTGGTAAAATATACTCTTGTAAATATCAAGTCCTACCTTCCAAGGTGATTCAGGAGCCATTGGGGATAGTACAGAAATCCTTCATCAAACATAAATCTAATCAACAGTTTTGTTTTAGTTTCTTTATCCATCTTTAAATTCCAGTAACTAAGTCACAACTGGTGGTACCAATGGGATTGTAGGCTCTCACTGGTATAGCCTGGAAGACCAGTTTTTATATACCTACACTTGCGCCCCATTGGCCAGTATGTAGTTCTGAAACGATGGCGGGGAAGGGGGCACACATCAGCCTGGCCAACCTAATCAGCAGGCCAACTCCGACAATGACTGGACTGGAGTGACAGATATCATAGTCACCAAACCTCCACTACATTTCTAACTGCCCTTTTCATTCACAGAGCTCTTCTTCTCTAACATATAATTTTGTAAAGATGTGCTTTCATCTGGATCACACTTGTTCATAAAATCTGTGGCGATGCTAAAAGGAAGGATGAAGCTGAGAAAGTGATACAGGAAAGCAGATGAAAATCTATACCTGTGTTAGTAACTTCCTTAACTTATTCTAAATCTCTGCACTAAATCATCCTATTTTCTCCCTACTATTCTAAATCTCTCTACTACTTTCTCTGTGTGAGTACTGAAGCATATGAAATAAATGAACACCCAAGGATTTTGTGTATACTCTGCATGTTATTATATGATACTCTGTACCATTAGAATTTCATTATTGACACATTTAAAATGACTTCTTGATTTTTCTTTTCTCTAACGCTATTTACCCATTCATACCATTCCATACTCTAGAATAGGGGCTGGCAAATTTTCTCTGTAAAAAAACAGATAAATACATAGTTTCAGCTTTGAAGGCCATATGACCTGTGTTACAACTATTCAACCTTGTCATTAAGTGTGAAAGCAGCCATAGAGATAATATATGAACAAACAGGCATGATTGTTATTCTAATAAAATTTCATTTACAAACTAGGAGGCAGGCCACATTTGGCCTGAAAGCCAGAGCCTGCTGACCCTCTGTTAGGCAAGAGATCTGGGGTAAAAAGAAGATTCTAGAAGAGAGGGACAGCAGATAGTACTGATGATCAGAGGGTCAAAAGGTAGACAGTCTTTAAAAAAAAAAAAAGAAATGTATTAAAGATTAATGTATGTTTGATGACCAGGAGAATAAAACTATTAAAAAATTAAATCATGAAGTGCTTGGTATTACATTAAAACCCACAAGCTAGTTGCAGAACAAGTGGGGTATCTCATTTAATATAATTACTGTGTCCATGAAAGAGGTATGGGGATCAAGGTTTTAGAAAGTGAATCTTTTCTCTAATCACTCATATTTTTATTTCAGAAAAATATTAAATTCCACAACTACTATTTTTCAGTGACTTCTAACATTATAGGCATCCTTGATGTCTTTGATAAAGTGATAAAGAATGCTAAAACAATGCTTAAGAGCCTTGTTAAATCTTCTGTTAATGCTGTACTTATTTGCTTGTGTATAAATAGATCTCTGGAAATACACACAAAACACTGGACATACTGGTTGCCTTGAGAAGGGACATAAGTGAGGAGACTATTTTTTGCTGACTACCCTATTGCACTATTTCAATATGCATGCATTACCTATTCAAAAAACAGAATAAAAGAAAATGTAGGTTATGTTCTAGTTCAGATTTTGATTTATAACTACGAAGCAACCTCATCAAGAAAAAGGATATGATCCTTTATGAGTCGGACACAATCTCATTTATTAAAAGGACTAATTCTATTAGGGCAATTAGCAGATTTTAAGTAACACATGCCACCTGGTAATCTCTCATGTTGGGCAGGGTGAAAGGGACCCTGGGTACTCTTAAGAAGGAATCTGATATCTGGAGGCTGACAAAAAAATGTTCTTTGTAGGAAATCTTGTCTGTCTCTGTTGTGAATGTGACTTCTTTGGGCTGTTATTCCAGAGAGACTGATCTGTTTTATGATGCTGAAATAAGACTGACATATGAGTTTGCAAGAATATTTGATGGATGTTGTCCATCTGCCAAGTGCTCCTAACCTCTTTCTTCTCCACACTCTTAGCTTAGAGACAAAGGAGGAGGAGAGAAGAGTGTTTCTGTTAAGTAGAATTTTGTGGCAAAGACGGAGAGCACATTTCCTTTCATATGCAGAGTTACCAGTGCCACAATAAGTATCCACAATAGGGCAAATACCATTATAGGAAGTTATCTGGTTAAGAACAAACATGGTTGAGGAGTTCTGAGTAGTTTGCCTGGTCAAAGAATGATGGCATGAAGGGTCATTTGAAAGTGTGTGATTACCTTTATCACATTCACTATTTTCCAAGTATGAAAATAAAATACATTCTTTAAGAAATTGAAAAATGTCAAAAGGTATAAGAAAAAAATCACCTATAACTCCATCACGAAGAGATCACACTGTTTACATTTCAGTGTTTCCTTTTAGTCTTTTTTTCTATATATGGTATGTTTTAAACAAGTCAACTTTTTCTCTCAGCCTCTTCTCTGGTTAGGATGGATGAAATGTCTGTGCTCTGACCAAGGCCAGCTCATCTACTTGTTTCCATGCTTTCTCCCAGAGTCACTGCTCTAACCCTTCCTATTGGCATTGCCAACCTCTCTCCCTGTCAGCCCATCAATATGCTCTACTGGCTCCTAGCTTTAAAAATCTCTTCCTTATAAATAAATAAATAAATAAATAAATAAATAAATAAATAAATAAGTAAGTAAGTAAGTAAGTAAGTAAGTAAAAATAAAAATAAAAATCTCTCCCTTAACGTTCCATGCCTTCCAGCAGCTGTGCCATATCTCCTCCTTTTACAGCTGAGCTTTCTGAAAGAGTAGTCCATCTTCCCTAGCTCTTCTTCCTCACACCTCTCTCCTTAAACTTTTTTTCTTGTACTTTCAGTGCTACTTGGCAGAGTGGACCATTCTCTCCTTGAAACATCTGGTTCATGTGGCTTGCAACAGACTACATCCCTTAATCTCCTCTCCTCTGCCACGTTCCTAAATGTTGGTGTCTCCCTGAGCTCTGACCTAGGTCCCCTTCTCTTCTCTTTCTAAATACTCACATTCAGTAACCTTATTCAGCGCCATGACATTTGCTCTATAAGTGAGTGACAATACAAACCATTTCTAACATGGACTTCCTCTCTGAAGTCCAGACTCCTGTATCCAGTTACTTACTTAGTGACTCTACTTATGTTTCATTGGCAAGTCAAATTTAACACCCCCCAAAGAGAATGCACAACCACCCTCCACCCTATTTGAATAAATATAGGCGAACGATACTATCATCCATAAACCATGAACAACACCCACATTTTAGGCTGGGCTGCCCAGAGAATGTTTACATAGACAGATATATAAGTATAGGTATAGATTTTTTTTTTTTTTTTAGGAACTTGTGGTACAGTAATAGCCATGTAAAAATAAACCATAACATAATAGTATTCTATTTCAATTTTTCTTTTTAGATTTTACTTATTTATTCATGAGAGACACAGAGAGAGGCAGAGACATAAGCAGAGTGAGAACCAGGCTCCCTGACTCGATCTTGGGACCCCAGGATCACGATCTGAACCAAAGGCAGATGCTCAACCACTGAGCCACCCAGGTGCCCCTCCATTTCAATTTCTATTTCCAAGACTAGAATTGCCATAGTTAAGTATTTATTTATTTCTCTTTCTTCTTTTTGAAAAAACCCTGAACGTTTTGACTTCAAATTTTTCCCTAAAAAAAAAACAAAACAAAAAAACCCAGCTGTATTTATATAAATGTATAAAAATCTAACTTCCAAGTGAATCATAATCTTCCAAAACTAAAAAAAAAAATTCTGTTAAATTCAGCTTTTTTCCCCAGAGATTACAAAACTAAATGGGGACACAAACAAGATTACGGCAGCTGAACAGCCAGAGATAAAGCTTTATGAGCCTGGCAGTAAGGAATGAGGGGCATGTCATTTTAAATTCTACTCAAAGACTGAAATATTATGCTCTAAACCTTGACTCCTATCCCTAAAAAACATTTCTCTCCTCTTCCCCAGCAAAAGACAGTTAAAAGTTTTAGCTTGTTTAAAGCACAAAATTTTCCAGTAAGTTATGCTCAATCGCCTTAATATCTTTGACATGATGGCAAAAATATATTTAAAAGATTAAACATGTGAAAATGCTCAGGGAAAATGGTAGGTCTACCCTCCACTCACCCTGTGCATCTTGCTCTGCTGCAAAAAGAAAAAACACATTAATATCCATACTGGGTATCCTGTCTCCTGTGAGACACTGTAGAATCCAACAGTTAACATGATTCTATGCAAATGTATCTTGCCTTATGACAACAATACCAAAAAATGGATGCATTCAAATCCTAGGCTATTGCTAATTTGAAAGAAAAGAAACACATAATATTACAGTATTTTTTTGCAATCTTTAAAATGTAGGTCAAGGCTCTTGACAATCCCTTAGGTTATTTTTTCCCCTTTATAATAAAATTTTGTTTAAAGACTAATGCCTTTAAAAGAAAGACTAAAGATGTACATGGAGAATTTTTCAGGAAATTTTGTTACTTTTAGAAAAATGTCATATTTTGCTCTATTTAAGTATATACACTAAGTGGATTCATAGCATTTTACCCCATGAAATCAAATGTGATCATTTTCAGAAAACTCTTTAAATAAAATAATTATAATAAACAATATAAATATTTTTAAAACAGGTAAGGGTTTGACTCCGTTTAATATATCTAAAAATGGGTAATGCTATCATTAAAATAATGATTTCTAGAATATCACTGCCAAATTAATATTATAGGAATTTGGGAATCTGATACAAGCTTTCAGAATTTATAAAGTGTCCTAATATCTGAAAAAATTTAAATCTCCCTATAAATTATATATACTATAAATAGCATATTTAATACTAAACACTAATGGAAAACAATCTTCCATTAACTGATGCTGAAGATATCAAGAAAATGACATAAATTAGTCTACCTGAACTTCAAGGAAATACCATAAGATTTCATCTTTGTATGTATTCCCTGATAACATTTTTATGTCAAAGCAATTTTATGCCAAAGAACTTAGGGGGACAACATTTTTCAGGGCAAATCAGGACCCTAATAATAAACGATGAACCAGGGAGAGCTTTTTACTCTATCTAATTCTCTGCCTGGGCTAAAATCATGTGTACATAGCTAATATCACAGAGATTTTCGGTTGTAAAACAAATGTACTCAGAATTTCCCCAGGCTCCCAATTCTTTTTTTTTTTTTTAAGATTTTATTTATTTATTCATGAGAGACACAGAGAGAGAGAGAGAGAGAGAGAGAGAAAGAGAGAGAGAGAGAGGCAGAGACACAGGCAGAGGGAGAAGCAGGCTCCATGCAGGGAGCCTGACGTGGGACTTGATCACAAGTCTCCAGGATCCCGCCCTGGGCTGAAGGCGGCACTAAACCGCTGAGCCACCAGGGCTGCCCCCAGGCTCCTGATTCTCAGTTCACACTGCACAACCTTAGAAAGCACCATGAAGGGATCCCTGGGTGGCGCAGCGGTTTGGCGCCTGCCTTTGGCCCAGGGCGCCATCCTGGAGACCCGGGATCGAATCCCACGTCGGGCTCCCGGTGCATGGAGCCTGCTTCTCCCTCTGCCTGTGTCTCTGCCTCTCTCTCTCTCTGTGACTATCATAAATAAATTAAAAAAAAAAAAAAAAAGATTTAGAAAGCACCATGAAGTTGTACCTCAGTGCTCCAGGGTGAAACCATTCACGTAAAATATGAAACAAATGGTGCCTCCTGGATTTGTACAGCCTGGGCCACCCTATATCACTTAGGGGTACAACAGAGGTCATAACACAAGTAATCATATTTTGCTGGTTTGTTACCATCAACGTAGGACTCTTGTTGTCTTAGAAAGTTGCCATAAGTATGTCTCACAATTGCTCACGGACACATCTGCTTCAGCTAGACATTACTGTTACTACGCAGTTGGTATTCAACTGAGTATCTGTCTCCTTCCCACACTGCCAGGCAGACAGTGGCTGTTGGTTACTCAGAGCTCTCGCTGCTCCCTAGCATGTGGAGTCCTTGCCAGCTAGGCTGGGTATTGTTCAGCATCGCTCAGCAGGCAAAGCAGTCTCTCCAGGTGTTCCATCAGGTAGTTTATTCCTCTGCTGATGATCCTCTGGATGGATTCCTGTACTGTTGTGTGGCTACTCAGCCCATCAAGCATGGCCATCATACTTCTGCTGTCCTAGTCACCAAAAGTCCTTTGGGAAGTGGAAATGATGGATCTTTTTCCTTAGGGTTCCATGATGACTGAGACAGGGCAAGTTGTTGCTTGTACCCCATTTATAGGTTGAGTGAAGTACCTCTTTCAGTTTTCACTTTTAATCTCACCCTTCCTTAGGTCACGGATATACACCCATTGTGGCTGGATTTGGCTTGGGATGGTTTTCATTAACAGCCAATACTTGTATTTAGAGTTGTGACTCCCTGTAACAACTAGGGCTTTGTTATTAGGTCAAATTTGTGCTCTTTCCCTTAGTTTCAGTCATCTGTGAGAAGATTCTACGACTCTTGGCCAAAAGACTCCTGCTGGGCAAATTTGCTACTCACTAGAAATGCCTGGCTTGCTGAAGTGGGCACAGTTTCCATTCCTTTCCCAAAAGGCCTGGGTGCCCTCTGCGTATGTGAACAGACTCACCTCACTGGTTGCTCAGTTATGTCTGAATCTCCCTTACACTCAAGGTGGGACTTGTTACATAAACCACCTAAGGGTTTTTAAGCTCCATCAATACTATGAATATTGGTGATTTCAATACCCTCTTATTCTGGTTATTCATTGCTGTGTAGCAAATCATCCCCAAACTCTGCAGCTTCATACCAGCATTTTATTGTATCTCATGATTTTGTGAGTTAGGGATTCATGCAGGATTCGTGGGTAGGAAATTCTTCCACTCCATGTGGCATCAGTGAAGGTCATTCAGTAGTATCCAGCTAGTAGGTAGGCTGGTCTGGAGAGGCCAAGACAGCTTTACTCATACAGTTGGCACTGGGAAGCTGGGCTCAACTAGGATTGTTGATCAGAGTGGCTTACACGTGTCTCTGGCATGGTGACCACAGGTAGTCATATTTCCTTCACGGCAGTTCAGGGCACTTAGAGAATGTTTCATGAGACATGAAGCAGACACTGCCAGTTTTTTAAGGCCTGGGCTTAAAAATGTTATAGCCTTACTTCTGCTATCTTCTATTAACTGAGGAAGTCACAGGAAATGCTGGGGTTTAAGGGTGAGCAACACAGACTCCCCAACAAGAAGCATCTGAAAACTGTGGCAAACTGTAATCTACACCCTGTCCTATTTTGCCAAGAAGCTGGGAAAGAGTTACTTCACATTAAAGATAACAGAGTAAAGTAACTTTTCCCTTCCCTAACAACTCACTAAACAACAAAAAAGATGAAGAGTGGCTAAGTGTCTTTCTTTAATGAAAAACAGAAATGGCCATAGTCCCAAGCCACAGTCATAACTGTCAAATACACTAAATCTGTATTAAAATGAGAAAGGAACCTGAGAACCAACACATAACTCCTTATGCCTCCCCTTTTCTGAGTTCTTTATTTTAATTATTCTCCTGGGTAGCTAAATTGTGTCATCGCATGGTTATTTCCAGAAAAAAAGACTTTTCTAAAAGAAAGTGCACTGCCCCGAGAGGCGGTTTCAATGAGCCTTTGCTTAGAGCTGTCAGTTCCAAGGGCATGAGGAATTCATAGTGGGAAGTGGAAAAAAGTCCTTATGAGACTCAGTTCATATTCAGGACAGCAGGTAGTGGGAGAGGAAGACCATGGGAAAGTGACCTATCATCTGCTCATCCAGTAAAGGAGTGGCTGGTGGCCAGTGGAAGGCTGGGGGAAGGGAGAAAGAAGTGGCAGCATTCAATACGCTAGATACGTCATGACACCATCATGACACAGGAAGACTGTCATTTAGAGGACACAGTATGAATGGTGCTCCCTGGGCTTGTACCAGCCAATGGCCTTGTACAGTGACTTCAAACTGAAGGAAGAAGACAATATACAGAGTGGGTGGGAAGGTGTTCAAAAGTATCAACCTAATCCAAAGTGAAGACTTCTCAAATCATCCTTCCTCCATTAGCACTTCTTTTTTTGGCTAGAACACAACTATTTCCAGTCCCGCTTGAGAAGACATTCATCACCATACATACTTCCAACCAAAAAAAAAAGTGACGTAAGAGTTAAGGATTGCTTATAAGTTCATATGGATTGCTTATAAGCCAAAGGCAAAAGAAGAGCATCTACCACAGGAAAGAATTACAGAAAAAGTTCAGACAAAATTTCTCCATCCTTCAAAGGTATTTCTTATACAGTCTTCTTATTAAAAAGGAAAAATCTGAAGATTTTTTTCTCTTGAAAGAGATGGTACGAAGCTTCAATAAACAAATTACATAAGATAACAGAAAGAGATAAAAACTGAGTTGGCTGTGATCAGAAAAGGAATGGAGGAAAAATCATTACAGAAGAAAAGATGTAAACCAAGCATGACTGGATTCATAGGGTGAGATACATGGGTTAAGGTATACAAAATGAAAGAAAAAAAGAACAAAGATTCAATTGGCTCTCGTGAGGCAGTATGAGCTGGATCCTGTAAATCGCAGGATGTTAGTAAAATGGATATGGAAGGATGGTCGCTAAGACACAGCTTGGTGATGTTGCGAACACCTACAGACATTCTGTGAAGGAACCAGCCATGAACAAAGGGAGAAGGCTCACTGCCTTGGTTCTCTCAACAGCAATACACACTGCAGAGTGGAACAGTGTTTGAGATGTTTTAAGGAAAAGTAAATGCTAAGCTAAGTATACTGTATCTAACGAAAGTGAGCTTTGAGCTCAAGCAGGCGAGAGTTTAGGGTTTGAGGAAATAACTATGAGATGACACAATTTAGTTACCCAAGAGAATGATTAAAATAAGGGAGGGCATAGTAAAAAAGACTTGACGTGAGCACTGAACCAACTTAAATACAGAAAAAAGATTAAACAGCCCTACAAATTAAGCTTATATACTACCAATGCAAAGCATTGATTACATTAAAGAATAGTGTAAGAAGTCCAGGACATGGAAATCAAGGAGATGGGAGGAAGTGTAACTGTGCTTCATTCTCCAGAGCAAGGAGGTTAATAGATATTGTCTGGAATTGGAATTAGAATGAATCTAACCTTTTAATTTTAGCAAAAGTCTGGTGGTGAAGAAAAACATTTTTTTGACTTTCAACAATTTCTTCCTTTTTGCCCTAAGTTTGTCTTTCTTCTGTTAAATGTGAGTAAAATACTTAAAACAGTATTTAGATAGTTTGGTGAAATATAACCATTGAGGGAAATTGGGTAGGTAGATGGTACATGGGTCTCTCTGTATTATTTCCTACAGATGCATGTAAATTTATAATTATACCAATGAAAATTTCAACAAAAATAATATTTATAGAATTCCATTTTTGTAAGAACTTCCCTATCTCTCTTGCTACACACATACACATACAGAAAGACATCTGGAATTGTGTTCATCAAATGTTTGTGCTTGTTTTTTTTTCCCCTTGGTGCTATGGTTTCAAGTGATTTCCTAAAACCTCTTTATATTTTTATGTATTTATTGGGTTTATAATAAGTAACAGTCACTTTTACAAATAAACTAATATTCACATTCATTATTCCTACAGAGGAATTAAGAAGCAGAGACAACCAAAACATGTTTCAAAGTAAAAGATTCCAATGGCTCCTATCTGAGAAAAGTAATGGAGTGAGACAGGCAAAGATTAAGAGGGAGCATATTGGCAAAACTGGTAAAACCAGCATGATAATGAGAGCTTGAGCCTTTTAAATTGGGGCTTCAAACAGAAAATGCAATATTCCCTTGCAAAAGCCAGCATCTACATTGTAGAACCATGTGTGCTGGTTATAAGACACTGGAATATCCATACTATTCAATCCATAATTCCACTACCAAAACCCCTCTAAACACCTCTGATTTACCCTTAGGGGTATTGGTTAGATTCTCTTGATGAATGAATAACTGAATTTCAAGAAATGACACAGAGATGAAAGTGAGAACTTCTAGTCCTGGCTCTGTAGGAGCTCACTGTGCCTCAATGGCATTCTTCTAGAAGGACCATGACCCATAGCACACAACTTCATAGAAATGATTTTAGAACAAAGGAGATGTTCATGTAAATTTTATCATTTTTTCCATGTCCTCTTTTTGTTTCTTTTTTTTTTTTTTTCTTTAAGATTTTATTTATTTGAGAGAGAGCAAGCATTGAAGGAGAGAGAGAAGCAGACTCCTGGCTGAACAAAGAGCCCCTGTGGAGCTCAATCCCAGGACTCTGGGTTCATGACCTAAGCAGAGGGGAGACACTTAACTGACTGAGCTACCCAGGTGCCCCCCTCTTTTTGCTTGTCCCTAACCCAGCAAGAGAACTATAATAAGTTTTCTCTAGAAAAAAAATTAAAAACCTTTCTCTCAAGAAAAATCTTTCATGTTGGTTCTCCTTTCTTTTTTACACTTAAGAAATAGCTAAATGCACTATTAATTGTGTCTATTAAATATATAAAGCCAGATGAGGGCTTTCTAACCCAGATCTCAACCCAAACTCTTCAAGTCAAGATTATACACACAGTTGACCCTTGGACAACATGGGTTTGAACTGCACAGGTCTACTTGTGTGTGAAATTTTTTCAAGACATACAGTACAGCACTATGAATGTATTTTCTCTTCCTTATGATTTACTTAATAACATTTTTTTCTTCCTAGATTCCTTTATTGTAAAAATACAGTATATAATACATATAATATGCATGATATGCTGTTTACGTTCTCAGTAAGGCTTCTGGTCAACGGTGGGTTATTAGTTCAGTTTTGGGGACGTCAAAATTTATAACTTGGATTTTCAACTGCATAGGAGGTTGGCACCCCTAACCCCATATTGTTCAAGGGTCAACTGTATCTTTATTGAGCACTCACTGCATGCAAAGTCCTGGACCCACCACTGGAGATACAAAGATGATTAAGATTCACAAAATATATTGTATATAAGTACCATTAATTGATGGTGATAACTTACACCATGTCAGGTACTGTGCTTAGCTCATTTTTTAAAAGATTTTATTTATTTATTCATGAGAGACACACAGAGAAAAAGAGAGAGAGAGAGAGGCAGAGACATAGGCAGAGGGAGAAGCAGGCTCCCTGCAAGGATCCTGATATGGGACTCGATCCCAGGACCCCAGGATCACGACCTGAGCCAAAGGCAGACGCTTAACCACTGAACCACCCAAGCATCCCTGCTCAGCTCATTTTTAGGCATTATTACATTTATCCTCACAGGTTTATGGGGTAGGTATCATTCGTATTCTCAGTTCATAAATAAGAATTAACTGGGTCATAAGTGAGGTTTAGTAACTTGCCCAAGGTCACAAAACTAGTACGCGGCATGACTAGTACCCTGAAGGATGAGGACTTAAATCCAGGTCTTTCTGACTCTGAAGCAAGAACAAAGGGCTGCATGACCACAGAGGGCAGAAAATGTAAATACATACTCGGGGCTTTGGGGAAAGGTGTCTCAAAAGTGCTAAACTGGCCTTTGGAGATATGGTTTTGAAGTATGTTTTCAAGGACAGAGTGAAGATGGGAGATTTCAAGGAAAGAACGCTGTATAAGCTCCAATAGAAAGGAGTGAAAATGCATAGCAGTGTTAGCACCCAGCAAGTGGCCTGGTGGCCAAGGTGAGGATACAGGGGGAGGGATGGACACACTGATCGTCACAGGCCCACAGACTGTCATCAGTGACATACTGGGAGCCACTGAGAGTTTGATGAAACTAAAGACTGAAAAATAGCACACCAGAAGTCTTAAGTGTGGTATAACTTCAAGGAGTAATTGCCAGAGAAAGGAGACGAAATCTTTTATAAATTAACACAGATTTGTTGGCACTTGCTGATAACTTGTTTACTAATAACAAATGCAGGGCAGCACTGGTGGCGCAGCGGTTTAGCGCCACCTTCAGCCCAGGGCATGATCCTGGAGACCCTGGATAGAGTCCCAGGTCAGGCTCCCTGCATGGAGCCTGCTTCGCCCTCTGCCTCTCTCTCTCTCTCATTCTCTCTGTCTCCCATGAATAAATAAATAAATAAAAATCTAAAAAACAACAACAACAAATGCAAATCCCTAAACTCTTTTCAAAAGAAAGGAAAAGATCATGATGTTGATGATCATCAATGCATGTCAGTCACTAAAATCAAGTTACAACATGACTGTATCCCAAATATTTCAAAGGTGCTAAATTATTTTAAACTTAGTTACTTCTATACTCTACCCTCTTAATTAAAAGAAAAAAGTCTAGGGAAACATGAGCAAAGATTTCTTGACCCTTGAATACACTACTCAGTAAACTCCAACTGCAGTATTTCAAAGAAGCTAGTGAAAGCCGAAATGCCCATTATGAGTAAATCATACAAAGCAGCTCCCAAAAATCCAGCAAAAACTCTTAGTATCACTAGTTTTGTGAATGCTAATTTCTACTACTGGTGAGGGATACAGAAACTAGTAAGAGGGCTGGTCTGAAAATCATGGGATCTGAGCTACAGCTCTGCATGGGTTGTGAACTAGTTATTGAATTGGCAGGACTGAATTTCTCTGGCTTCAGTTTTCTGGTCTCTCAAATAAGTAACCAGAAGAAAAGTTCCCTTCCAGTAATAAATCTATTTTGGCATGACTATTCTCTGGTGGGAAAAAAAGGGTGCAGCATGATCCAGACAGGAACTGAACTAGGTGTTAGGACAAACAGGGTCTGGCTCCAGCTCTTCTGCATGACAGGATATAAAATGACCCAGAACAAGCCTTGTTTTTCCCCTTGGTTGATGGTTTTTTTCCCTTTCCTTGATGGTTTTTCACTCTGTTTATAAAGCATTTTACTCTGAAGCATCAAAGTAACTTAACTCCTAGAAATTATTTATAGCTTGTTAGTACATTTTAACAACTTATTCTTCCTGTTTATTTGAATTCCTTTATTTATTGCAACTTAAAAGCAGAGATAGTCATAATGGTCTTACCCATGGGAATGCTTAATCAATAGCCTATTCCTATAAAATTCCCCCAAGAGATCATGCTTAAAAGCTCTTATTTGGGAACTTTTCTGGAAGAGGAAGTAGTAAAGAAAGGCATAAGGAAATATTTCAGGTCGAGAAGGATAAGTTATTATTTATTTTCTAAATTTCCTGGTCCTAAATGAACCCTTACTATATCCCCCAGCTCCACTTATCATTTTTCTAAGTTCCCTCTCTTGGACAGACACTGTCACCAGCTCATGCCTTAATGAGAACTCTTCTCTTGGATTTCATATGGACAATTCCTTTACCCGTTGTTTTGGCCAAGATAAAACTGGAATTTTCCAAAATAAGCACACATACACAGACACACACACCAAATAATAAATAATGATTTTCATGGTAGCAAGGATCATATCACAATTGGTGTTGGGTTGAATTAAGGCATAAGAAATTTAGTCATGCTGTAGGCTAAAAACAGAAAATAGAAAAGAAGACTACACCAAGATAATCCCTAGATTTCTGGTTGGCAGAAGGAATTGAGTGGTGGTGTCATTAATAAGAAAGGGACCAAAGTACTAATTTTGGATGGGACAGCATAAATTCAATTTTGGACATGTTCAGTTTGAAGTGTCTTTGAAACTTTGAAATATTCACGCAGATACGGGAATCAAAAGAGTAGTTATTATAAGAGCAGCCAGGATAAGCTTTTTAAAAGTCCCACATATTAGGGGAAATGAGTATAACGTTCCAAAGGGTGAATAATTCTCACAAAGACATAGTTATACCCATTAGAGAAAAATTATCAAGCCCAGAAAATAGAGAATAAAATAGAATCACGCATTGTATCCCACTGAAAAAACCCTATTATTACCTCCCACTGATTTTTCTGCTTCCTTTTTTTATTTCTTTTCTTTGTTTTGTAAAATCAAAATCCCTTTCAACTGAAATTTACATGACATAAAGCCTTATATCTAAATAAAGAATTGACAGCTTGAAACAGGCTTTCAGTACTGAATGGTTGTATAATTTTTTAGTTTGTCTTTCATTTGTTAATCCTTTCAGATATGTCTCAAAGTTGCCTTATATCTTGGTTTCAAAACCATATATGCTGGGACAAGTGGGGTGATTGTAAGAGCACCACAAGTACAGCTGTATTTTGGGCCTAAGAAATGACTATGTTTGGGTTACTAAATTCTTACAAATACTTTTTTTTTTTGCTTTTATTTATTTATTTTTAAAGATTTTATTTATTTATTCATGAGAGACACAGAGAGAGAGGCAGAGACATAGGCAGAGGGAGAAGAAGCAGGCTCCCTCCAAGGAACCTGATGCCGGACTCTATCCCAGACTCAGGGATCACACCCTGATCTGAAGGCAGACAACTGCTGAGCCACCCAGGCGTCCTTCCTTTTTGCTTTTATAAAATTATATGCAAAACAGAATTTACACACATCAAAGTTAATCACCACTAGCATATCCAGGGTATCAAGTAAAATATTAAGGTTACTTTGTACATAAAACAAAATACATTTTTCAAGGTAACATGCTAATAATATAACCACAAAACAAAATTCTTTAAAAGATGGATTGATTGACTGATTGATTGATTGCTAGCTAGTGAGTTGTGGGGAGGGGCCCAGGGAGAGAATCTTCCAAGCAGACTCCCTGTTGAGCATGGAATTTGACCCAGAGCTCCATCCCAGGACCAGAGCCAAAACCAAGAGTTGGAAGCTCAACCAACTGAGCCACCAGGTGCCCCACAAAATGAAATTCTGAGTTGGGATTTATCATTCAAGTGGGTACTGGGCTAGGTTTTTCCTTTATTTAAGGAATGCAAATCATACCTTAAATAATACTTTTAGGTATATGTTCAAGATATAAAAAATAAAGAATTTTAGAAACCTGTTTCCATTTTCCACATAATTCACTGCTATAGTATCTCAATATATCCTTCCTCTGTGGGAAGAAATTCCAAGATGGTTGCAAGGAAGCATTCTGCCTCTCACACAGAAACTGGAAGTGAAGGATGCCTGGGTGGTTCAGTGGCTGAGCATCTGCCTTCGGCTCAGGGAGTGATCCTGGGGTCCAGGGATCAAGTCCCACATCGGGCTCCCTTCGAGGAGCCTGCTTCTCCCTCTGCCTATGTCTCTGCCTCTATGTATCTCTCATGAATAAAGAAAAAATAAAAAAAGAAAGAAACTGGAAGTGAGGGAGAAGCAAGTGTTTCTCACTTCATTTCTTCACCTGTACAATATGGATCTATGATCTAAGCATAGGGAACCAGATGGCCTTGTATGGAACTTAGAATCTTGAGCGACAGAGCTCAAGGTCAGTTTACAAACATTTTGAAGTGGTTGTGGCATTTAAGAAACCAGTGTTGCCGCAGGACTTGGAGTGGAGAGCAGGTATCAGTGGTGGCTTCCTAGGCAGTTCTTGGGGAAAGCTAGTTGAGGCTTCCTTTGTTTCATACCTAGGCCTGGCTCTCTGCCTTCCTCTCAATCCCCTGAGCCATTCAGTATTTTTCACTCAATTGCTTTTCTTCTTAAATTGGCTTGTATTGTTTTTAGTCAAGAATGCTGAATAGTACATTTCAATTACAAATGCCTTTTATCTATTCACATTAAATTATGCAATTGAATACTTTAAAATACTGGATTCAAGAGCCAAACTTTTCTTTTATAATTTAAAGTTCTCATGGATTCAGTCTGCCCTGTAACACTGTCAATTTAACTTTGGTGAAAAACACATTTCCATGGCTGGAGAGTCTGTCACAGAAGCAGTTGCTGCCTGCATATGCTTCTTGATTCCTCAGAGCAGGTGAGTAAGTTATGAGAGTGACCTGTTATATATATATTCAGGCCTTGACTTAAGATACAAAGTTCTTGTATCCATCCCACAGTGCCTTCTAACACTGCCCCTTGCCGTTATCAGGAAATTTAAAGTACTCAGTTTGTATTCAATTTATTTTAGGACAGTCTTCTTTAAAACTGAATTATGATTCTTTAAGAATTATCCAGCCAAAGACATATATCAATCTGATTTCACAGGTTAATGTCACATACAACAAAACAAAAACAAAAACAAAAAATGTAGGGCAGCCCGGTGGTTCAGTGGCTTAGCGCCGCCTTCAGCCCAAGAAAGGATCCTGGAGACCCAGGGTTGGGCTCCCTGCATGGAGCCTGCTTTTTCCTCTGCCTGTGTCTCTGCCTTTCTCTCTCTCTCTGTGTCTCTCATGAATCAATCAATCAACCAATCAGTCAATCTTAAAAAAAAATGTCAGCTTTGAATAGCTATGTTGATTTAGCACAGATTTTGGATCAACCTTACAAATGCTGGGATCAAATAATTCCACCTGATATTGAAGACTACTTCCCCCCCACCAATATGTTGCCAGTGGCGCCCCGCAGCCTCTCTCCTTTCACCAGAGTATGTTTCACTCTTTTCATGGACTAAGATCCATGGTCAAAAGGTGTTGTGCATTAATGATCCAAACTCTACTCCCATCTCCTCCAAATATATACTTGTGAAACACAGAATATTTGTTTGAATATTTTTAAGTAGTATTAAAACAGCAAAGACATTCTTGAAAGCAAGATGAGCATTATAGTGGACCAAACAGGTCAGATACACCCTGGACAAGAGGGCAGAAACCACAGGCTGACACAAAGCCCAGGACCAGAAAAAGGCGGAAGAGGCTTGGAAGGTAAAGGAAACAAAATGCCCCACTCACAATGAAGGCCTTGACCTAGGCTGGCGAGAGAGAATGCAGCTGAATGTGGGGAAGGGATGTCTCTTACCTGGAAGAGAGCATTGAAAAAATTCTGCATCTTCTTCCTTTTATGGAGCCAAGTGCCTGCAATGACAAGAGGAATCACAGACACAAGGTCTACTTCCCACTGGTTCAGTGACCAAATCTATAATGCCCTCCAAATCCTATTGGGCAGAAGGGCTCCTGAAGCCAGATTATGGCAAAAGCAAAGCTTCCAAAAAAAAAAAAAGAAGAAGAAGAAGAAGAAGAAGAAGAAAATGCAGAAGGAAAGAAAAAGAAGAACAAAAACCCTTCCTGTTCATGGTGGCAGAGCAAACCAAAATTCTAAACCCCAGAAGAAAACCAAATATTAAGGGAACAAATGAACTCAATAATCAGGACAACTCATCCGTTTTGAAATGCAAATCAAGAAATGACTATTAAAGAGTCTACAGAGACAAAGAAAAGAACCACATTCACAAAAAAAGAAAAAACAAAGTAGCCAGATATGAATAGCCAGAAATAAAGTCAGATATAAATAAAGAATAAATGTTTACAGAAAGTAAGAAATTCTAGAAATAAAAATAGAGCTGTTGACAGAAATATCAGCATGAAAAATACGTATTCAGGGTAACTCTAGACAAGTCCTAAGAATTAGTGAATTGATAAACAATTCTGAAGAAATCATCCCAAAAAAAGCAGAAATTAATAAATGAATGACAAACATAAAAGAGAAAGTATACATGAGGTATACAAGACACTGCAATATTTATCTCTTAGAAGTAGAAAATAAAAAGAATAAAAGAGGATCAATATTTAACAGAATAATGACTGGAAATTTTCCACAATTGGGTGAAACAGAAGTTCTCACATCAAAAAAAAAAAAAAAAAGTTCTCATTTCGAAGACATATTCTGAATTCTTAACAGGATAAACAAGAATCAATTTTGTGATTCAGAAATACAAGTGTTGAGCCTAATGCGGTACCCAATCTATAGTTGTTTTCAATAATTTTTTTCCTTATTTTAATCTCTGGAACTTGGAGCAACAGGCTTAGAATCTAAATATTGTGTAATTCAACCATTCTTATGATGCTTGGATGTTGGGAGGCAATTCTCCATGGGTCTCTCACATTTCTGTATGTCTTATATTAGCTTTTTTTCCAGACTGTATTTCCAAGGATGCTTGTATAGCGAATGGTCTTGGAAGTTAGAGAGAATGTCTCTCTCCAGAACAGATAGAAGTTTTGTTTGTTGAACAGGATAGTAAGATAATGTCACTCTAAGACAAACCTTGGGCAAGTTTGCCAGCCGTTTTCAAAGACTGGAGTTTTCCAAGCTCAGGTTCCTACACTGGGATGCAAACCCACTGTATACACCCATCCACTTAGGTCATTTCACATCAGCCCTAGCACATGTGGGGCAAGAACAACCAACATGAATATAAAACTCATGTTGTTAGCTTAACAAGAGTAGTAAAGCCCTTTGTCTCTGATCCTGGCATCTCGTATCTTCTGCCAATATGCAAGAAACTGGAACGTCAACTATGAGCTTACAAAAAAAAGTAAAATCTCAAATCTTCCATAGTTCTTGACATAGTTCTTGAACACCCTACACAGTGCTGGTACACTTCAGTTTCTGTTCTTTTTGTTTGTTTGCTTGTTGTTTATCTGCTTGCTATGGAAAGAATGGGGTCATGGCCAACCATGGAACTGAATTCACACAAAGAAAGGATGAACATGTACGAGCCCACGGCTACCTACTCACTGTAAACTACACGCCTGCTTCCTTCTTTTCTGCAATGCATTCCACTCACAACGTAACGTTTCCTCATTACAGGAATATGAGTTCTGTCTCTCCAGCAAGGCTGTAAACTCATATAGGCAGACTATTACCTCCAGAGATGTCTATCGTCATTACTCTTTTTACTCATGTGAATAAAGCCTGGGTTTAGGGATCAGGATTTGAATTCCAGCTAAGCCATTCATTACCTGTGTAGCCTTGCACAAGTTAATTAGCCTCCACAAACTTTGGTTCTTCTTAGTTGTGAAAATGGGGCATCCTAGAACACTTCCCTCAGAGCTATTGTAAAATCACATGAGATAATAGAAAGTCCTAATGTCTGGCACTCAGGCATTAAGCAAATAGCAATGAAACATGTAACCCTTGACAGGAATTCAAACAGAATTATCTTTTAAGTCATGCACTATTTTTTACTCACTTCTCCTAACTTAGCCCTAAATAGTGATATGCTCCTGAAATGGAACTAATAGAATTCTCAAGAATCAACTGAAACTATAAAAGACTACTCTTTGACTTAGTACTGTCTCTAGGAATTTATCTTAAGGAAACAATAAGGGATTCATGTGCAGTTCTGTTCATGAGTGTTACTTATTAGAGTTAAAAATAATTAGGAACTTGGGACGTCTGGGCGCCTCAGGGATTGAGAGCCTTTGGCTCAAGTTGTGATCCCGGGTCTGGGAATTAAGTCCCACATTGGGCTCCCTGCAAGAAGCCCACTTCTCCCTCTGCCTATGTCTCTGTCTCTTTCTCCGTGTCTCTCATGAATAAATAAATAAAATCTTTAAAAAAAAATTAGGAACAACCTAAATGTCTAATGATAGAGGATTATTTAAATCAATTATTGAACAGTCATGCAAGGTAATGTCTGCAGCAATTAAAAAGATCTGTCATAAAATATGAATGACATAGATTTAATGACATGAATATTCACTATTTAGTGAAAAAAAGCAGGTTCCAACAATCAATCAATGGAAGAGGATAGCGAGTCCAAATAAACTCACTTCATACAGTCACTTAACCTATAAAAAGGAGGCAAGAATATACAATGGGGTAAAGACAGTTTCTTCACTGGTGTTGGGAAGGCTGGACAGCTACATGTAAAAGAATGAAACTAGATCATTTTCTTATACCATACACAGAAATAAGCTCGAGATAGATTAAAGACCTAAATGTGAGACCTGAAACCATAAAACTAAAAGATAACATAGGCAGTAGTCTCTTGGACATTGGCCTTAGCAACATATTTATGGATACGTTTCCTCAGGCAAGGAAAACAAAAGCAGAAATAAACTATCAGGACTGCATCAAAATATAAAGCTTTTGCACAACAGAGGAAAACCATCAACAAAATGAAAAAAGCAACCTACTGAATGGGAAAAGATATATGCAAATGATATATCCAATAAAGGTTTTAATACCCAAAATATAAAAAGAACTTATACAATCCAATACTAACAAATAAATTAGGAATATGGATAATAATGTCAAAACTCGAACTTATCTAGTAATTACATGTTGTTTTCTTTCTTCCTGATTAAAAATGGGAAGAAGAGACGCCTGGGTGTCTCAGTGGTTGAGTATCTGTCTTTGGCTCAGGTCGTGATCCTGGGGTCCTGGGATGGAGTCCCGCATCAGGCTCCCTGCAAGAAGTCTGCTTCTCCCTCTGCTTATGTCTCTGCCTCTCTGTGTGTCTCTCATGAATAAATAAAATAAAATAAAATAGGAATAAGACTTGAATAAACATTTTTCCAAAGATATTCAGATGGCCAACAGATACATGAAAAGATGCTCAAGATCTCCAATCATCAGCAAAATTAAAATCAAAACCACAACAAATATCACCTCGTACCTGTTCGAATGGCTAGAATCAAAAAGACAAGAAATTAAAGTGTTGGTGAGGATGTAGAAAAAAGGAAATACAAATCAAAACCATAATAAATACCATCTCACACGCAGAAGAATGGCTACAATCAAAGAGACAAGAAACAAGTGTTGCTGAAGATATGGAGAAAAGGAACCCTCACACACTGTTGATGGGAATATTAACTGGTGTAGCCACTGTGCAAAATGTATGGAGGTTCTTCAAAATATTAAATATAGCAATACCATACAATCCAGTAATTCCACTACTAGGTATTTACCCAAAGAAAATGAAAATGCTGGGGATCCCTGGGTGGCTCAGCAGTTTAGCGCCTGCCTTCGGCCCAGGGTGTGATCCTGGAAACCCGGAATCAAGTCCCACATCACGCTCCCTGCATGGAGCCTGCTTCTCCTTCTGCCTGTGTCTCTGCCTCTCTCTCTCTCTCTCTCTCATGAATAAATAAAATCTTAAAAAAAAAGAAAATGCAAACACTAATTTAAAAGATATATGCACCCCTGTGTTCACTGTGGCATTATTTACGATAGTCAATATATGGAAACAACCCAAGTGTCTGTGGAAAGGTGAACAGATAAAGAAGATACGGTACACACACACACACACACACACATAAATGGAATATTACTCAGCTATAAAAAAGAATGAGATCTTGCCATTTGAATAACATGGATGGACCTAGAGGGTATTATGCTAAGTAAAATAAACTCAAAAGAGACAAATACCATATCATTTTACTTATATGTGGAATCTAAAAAACAAAACAAATAAACCAACAAACAAAAACCCCAAAACAGACTCATAAACACAGAGAACAAACTGGTAGTCACCAGAGGGGAGAGAGTATAGGGGGATGGATGAAATAGGTGATGGGGATTACAAAGAAAAAAACAAAACCAGGCTCCAGAACACATATAAGTAAATTCCAATTTTTAAAAAATGTGTATTGATTTATAAGATACTAAAAGGTTATAGATTAAAATGTAATACTTGATTGATTTTTTTATATACTTCTCTATCTTCTAAACTCCTTGAAATAAACATATATACTATTTATAATAAGTAAAAGGCACATTCAATATTGTATAAACTATACATAACAGATTATTAGATATCCAAATAGGAAGTAGGATAATGATATTTAAAATGATTTTTGAATGCAGCTAAGCCAGAAAAAATGATACCAAGAGATAATACTTATCAGAAAGTCTTTCAAAGTTTATGTTCCTTTTTAAATCTCAAATCTAAGATACCTTAACTTTACAGAAGAGCAGAAAACACAAGAAAATATATGCCAATACTAACCATCTACTAAAGTTTACATTCTTTCTTCCGGTGAAGTTCTTTAGAAATGCTGTGAGCAATGTTACCAATACTGGGATGCAACTCAACTGTGAATTCAGTTTACATGCAAGTATCCCCTTATCTCTGAACCACAAGGAACTAATTCAAATGAGGTCTTTTCTCGCCTTCACAACAATTGCATTATAAAATAGTTCAGCGTTGTTAGACGATGTTTGGACTTCGTGAGTGAAGATGTTATTGGATTACCTGGCCTTTTCTGTGCCTCCCATGCCTTGATGAATGTCAATGAATTCCATTAGTTGTTTTTGCAACATCACATCTTTGCCCTCGATTTGAGTAATGAATTTATGCTGTAAAAGATCGGACACCGTTGGACGCTTTTCATAATCTTTAGTCAAGCACCTGCACTGGCCAAAAAAAAAAAAAAAGAAAAAAGAAAAAAGGAAGAAAGAAAGAACATGTAATTACTAGATAAGTTCGAGTTTTGACATTATTATTCATATTCCTAAAAACTACTATAACACAAGAAAGCAATGCTCCTCACAAATGCTCATCCTGAGCAGCATATCTCAAAAAACGTTACACTGCAATATGATGAAATGCATGTTTGTGAAAGAGTACACATCTGTGAGCAATGCTACTGCAGAGTTACCAGTTTCTGACTCAACTCCACTCCCTAGGGCTCCAGCAAGCATTTTGGCCTAGTGGTAATTAAATGAGGCCTCCCCTGCAAAGTCTCCTTTACAAGTCAGTAGCTAAAGAATGAGGCATTGAAGTCATTACAGTTTGAAAGCTTATCTAAAATTAAAACAAACTTTTCTGTTTCCCTCCCCTAATACTTTTAAAGGCTTCTCAATTGATCTATTTCTTTCTACGTGATAAAACTGCTAAGCTATCTGAGGAGGCTAATAATGTTCTGGGGATGTTGAAACTTCACATCAGGGGATATTTTTTGTCACTCTCTCTCTCTCTCTCTCTCTATATATATATATACATATATATCTCACAGGTACTAAAGCATGCCACACCTATCAGTAGGTTCAATGAGATCATTGCATGAGAAAGGATAAAGCTAGTGAGAACACCTGAAACAGCAACATGGGAGGGACATTTGAACAAAGAGGACATTTAATCAGCCACAACAGAGGTCTTCAAATATTTGGAAGAGGGATTAGACTAGCTTTCTGTGGTTACAAGAGACAAAGAACCCAGGATCAATTCGTGGAATTAAGAGAGAAACAGATTTCAGGTCAGTATAAGGAAGAACTTTTCAATACTGAGGCTTATCAGAGTTAGAATGGGTTGCACTGGGGATGATCACCTTTATTAGGGATGAGGATATCCTGATGGGATGACCACTCAGCACCCATGTTCCAAAAGGATTTACACTCTGGGTATGGTTTGGGCTGTATCAATTTCTAGTATTGTTCCAACCCTGAGATTCAGAGGAGTTATGGTTGTGAGACAACTGGTCAGAGCTCAGCTGGCACTTGGGGACATAGAAAAAGAAAAAAAAAAGAGAGGAAGAAGAAACCCATGGCTTGACTAGGGCATTGGCATTTCTAATCTATACTGTTGCTCTCCCTGGGGATGATAATTTGGCAATTTCTTTTCCTGGGCTTAACCAGTAACATATTTCCCAGGGATGGTAAAATGTGTTAAGGAATAAGGATGACAGTATCTGAAAATAAGAATAAGTGCTCTTAGCGTCCATTTAGCTTAACAGAATGCATGCACTTCTGACATCTGCAGTACTCGTTCGATCGATTGATTATAGTCACATATGAAATTATTTGATCCAAGTAAAACTGTATCAAATAGCTGGTATGTACCAGGCACTCTGCCGGACACTGGCATTACAGTGACAAGTGAGGCACATTCAGCGCCCTGCAGTTATTCACTGTCTAGCTGGGAAGAGAGGCATCTAAACAGGCAGCTAAGCAAAAGTGGCAGGGTTACTAATGGAAGAGGAACAGAATCCAGTGATAGCACACAGAACAGGATACTAACCAGCTGCCTGGAGGAAATCAGGAAATGTTTCTCGGAGGTAAAATGGTGTGACACATGTCAACGTCACCACGTTCCACTGAGGATCTGTGTGGAGGGACCGCAGACGTGGGGGGGAATTACGAATTGTGGGGAGACCTTCAAAGTTACCAGGGGTTCTCCCAAGACATATGAAATCTGACTGCACTTTATCAAACACTCTGTAGTGCACACAGTAGATACTCAGTAATATATGCTTATGCGAAATCCGGGGAGCAAAGTGGACTCTCAATCCTTGGGTTTTCACACCCCTGGAGTTCCAGGATCGAGTCCCACATCGGGCACCCTATATGGAGCCTATTTCTTCCTCTGCCTATGTCTCTGCCTTTCTCTCTCTGTGTGTCTCTCATGAATAAATAAAATCTTATAAAAAACAACTCCCAATGATTGTAGTACATCTATAACTAGTTCCTTCACTTTCTTTGCCCTTTCTACATTTTGAGTGGTATCTGACACTTGTGATTTTTTTTAAGATTTTATTTATTTATTTGAGTTATTTGAGAGAGAGAGCAAGTGAGAGAAAGAGAGAGCATAAGGAAGTAAGGGGCAAAAGGAGAGGGAAGAGCAGAGGAGCCGACTCCCCACTGAGCAGGAAGCCTGGGGGGCGGGGAGGATCCTCTGGGGTCCTGACCTGAGCTGAAGGCAGATGCTTAACAGACAGAGCCATCTAGACACCCCTTATATATGTAAGCTTAATGTCCCCTGCCTCCTATTTATAACCTGGGGTCATCCTCCGCATTAGCATCGTCATTGTCGTTGTCGTCATCATCATCATCATCATCATTTATGATGACATAAAAAGATTTTGAAAACAAGTTCATGGAACAGATATTTAAAAACTGTTGACTCATATCTTCCAGCCGATTGTCCAGAGGCACTACACTTATGCTAAATATTTGTCAAATTAAAAATGTTCACCACAGGGCACTTTGGCTCAGGTCATGATCCCAGAGTTCTGGGATCAAGTCCCGCATCAGCTCCCTGCTCATCAGGAAATCTGCTTCTCCCTCTACTCTTCTTAATCCCTGCTTGTGATCTCTCTCTTACTCTCTCTCAAATAAATAAAATCTTTAAAAGAAAATGTTCACTGCATTTCAAATACATAAGGATTTTATTGATACAATTATCAGATTCACCAATTGCAATGAAAATTCCTTTGATGGGAACAAGTGATGCAGATAAATGAAGGGTTAAAAATACTGATTGAATAGATGGTAGGTGAGGAGGGGGACATGCAGAGGCCACAGCTTGCAAAAGGCAAGTAGACGGAAGGATGTGTTCATGGACAAGGAAGCAACCTCAGAAGAATAACTATCTTTAGGCGAATGAACATGACCCTAAAATCATTATTTGAGGAATAATGGATTCACTGAACATTCAGAGGACAGTACAAATGCTGGTTTTCAAGACAATAATGGAAACCCTCTGGGGCTGTTCAACAGATAAGAAATGAGGAGGAGATTCAGAAGCTTAGAGGAAAGGTTGTAAAAGGCACATTTCAAAGTTCTAGCAGGATGGTATCCCTTTGTTTTTAAAAAACACTCCGTTGTTACTCACTTGCTAATGAAGTCATTGAATTCTGCTGACCAGATCTCAGGCTGCCTTAGTTTGGGGGGTGGATTCCTAGAAAAATAAGCATCAAGGTTGGATTGTGCACATTGGTCAGTCAGTGCAAAATCAGAGCAGGACAGACTGGTGCATCACTGCAATCAGGTTCTGCTAGGCATTATCAAGCATGACCACAATTTTCCAATTCAAAGACAGATAATTAGTTATTAATCATTCTTCATATAAAATGACAGCTTCCTTGTTTCTCTGAAAGCACTTCATATACAACCCAATTTTTCTAACTGATCATTTTTTTCTTTTAACGAATCTTTTTGCTTTTACCTGAGTGCCCTAGAGGCAAATATCAATACTTGGCAAAGCAAAAACAGCAAATACTGGGGAATTATTTTTTGTTTGTTTGTTTTTTACTTTGAGTACTGGAGAAGCCTCATGAGGAATATCCAGAGTACACAGAGGTGACCTGAAAGGTGTGTCATTCCGAATACAAGGGAAACTGTAGCAGACAGGGGCATAGTAGAATGCCTTTTGGAGTTGTTCTGTTGTTGCTGGAAACAAAGTTACAAAAGTAAGGAACTGGAAAATATGATTAGCTATAAAGCTCTGAATGCCACTTAAAAGATTTTGTTACCAGTTCCCTTTATTTTTAGGCCAAAGAAGACTTTTTCTTTTTTGGCATGTTCATGAATACGAAGGCACATCACTTGGAAATGAGGTTGATCTAACTCTGTAATCAAGCAGCATTGATCAACCATGATAGCTGAATTTGCTGAAGTATGGCTTTACACTAATCCTTAACAGCTCTTTGTTTTCATTAGTGGAATGGAAACACTTTGTCTTCAGTTCTGCATTACTCCTTAAATAGCTTCTAATGAAATTAGTGTACAGTTTGTATAGGCTCATTAAAGAAAAGTGCAGCCACTCATCTTCCCTGGATCACGCCTCGAGCTCATTGTACAATTCTTAGGACTATTTGAAGATTGCTGATTTGCACATTAAAAGAAGGAATTCTCTTTCCCAGTAGTCTTGTTTTTGTTTCTTGCCCTCCTAAAAATTTCCTTTCTTGGAGATTTACTGGCTTGCTTTGGGTATAACAAAGTTTTGATGATTTTAAAACATTCAGATTAGGTATGTTTTCAGATCCCGTTTTTTTCTAATTATTTCTACAGTTAGTGTTCTAAGACCTTCATGTTAGAGACATACTGGTGGCAGAAGTAAGAAGAAGTAAGTTAAGAGTGATGAGGGAACAGAAAACTGCTGAGGACAAAGCACAAGCTGACACCCTGCAAACCTCCCGGCTTCCCAATTCTGGGGTGGATTAAGTGTGACATTCCTCCTGGGACCTCCCAACTGCCTTCATGTTCATGCGTTACTAGAGGGAAAAATAACCTTGCCTTGACAATGGCAAGGCCTCCAATATCCTGTGAGTCCTCTTTGGCATATGAAAATCCTTTTGAAACCTCTCTTTTCCTTACCTCCCCCAACTCCCAAGTATATAATCAGCCACCCCTCACAAGTCCAGGACAGCAGCTCTTTCTACCCACAGGACCTGTCCCCAGGCTTTAGTAAAACCACCATTTTGCACCAAACATCTCAAGAATTCTTTCTTGGTCATCGCTGCAGGCCTCACCCCACCAAACCTCACCTATATTACAGAAGCACCTGGCTCACAGGTACAATAAACAGCAGCAGTGTCCTCCTTCCTCCATCTGGTGTCATCACCAAGAATAACCGCGTCCAACTACTTATGGCAGCTTAAACCATAATTAAAATGGCTCAAGAAGTTATAGGGCTTCATCTTACAGATGGAATGACAGTGGGAGTTAGGAAACAGATTTTTTTTTCTTTAAATTTAATGAAATATCTTAGACCTGGTATATGGCAGGTTTTGTTTTTTTTTGTAATCTTGTTTCCCCACTTACCAAATAAACAGCATATTTTACAAACAGCTAGGTCTGAGATTTATGTTGAAATTGTTATGTAAAGGATGGTAAGACACTATAATTCAGAACATATATATCAGACAGGAAGTTCAAAGATAAAATTAAAAATACATTCAAATTCTTTGGTCTTATACTAATTTAAATACATGCCAAATATTCCTAAAGGACCCATTTAGACATGAATATAACATATTGGCATTACTTCTTTAGGAGGAGAACTATTCCCAAGGGGTTTATATATATGATTCCATGTGCTATAGGCACTAGGATGACGCAATTTGTTTCATAAAACTATATAACATACCACCCTACCACTGCCCTGGACCCCTGTCACCATAGGCCTTGGGTATGCATTCCATTGGGATTATAGTACCAGGTACAATCCTTTAACACAGTCCTTAAAAGATAACACATATATAATAACAATAGGCAGTCTTTTCACATCAGTTTCCTGAAACATCTAGGAACTACCCCAAAAATACATAAAAATAGTCTTTAATTAGTAATAGGATAAAGAAGGGAAAGAGTGTTAATATACACACTGAAGGGGAGGAGTCTACATAGATAGGAAAGTGCTTTCATGGCTTCAAAGAGATTATTCTAAGTTTACTGTTTTATATTAATGTGTTCAAATATTAACATATTTAAAGTCATTACTATTTTATCAGCAAATTTTGTATATAATTTTATTAATAACATCATTTGAAACTTCCAAAGTCTTAGCAAGTAGTATAAAATTATTGGATTGATAGAGTGAAACAAAGCCAATCACTATTGCACCAACTGTGGCCTACAGCCTTCCTAAAAAATTTGGGAATAGGGGCAGCCCGGGTGGCCCAGCGGTTTAGCGCCTGCCTTCAGCCCAGGGTGTGATCCTGGAGACCAGGGATCGAGTCCCACATCAGGCTCAGCATCAGCAGGGAGCCTGCTTCTCCCTCTGCCTGTGTCTTTCCTCTCTCTCTCTCTGTCATGAATAAATAAATAAAATCTTTAAAAAAAATTGGGGAATGGAGGAAGAGTGGGAGAACTACTGCCTTCTGAGATCAAATCCTTGCCAAAGGAAGACTTCTGAGGATCAAGAGAAAGCTTTTACTTGGACCAGGGAAACGAAGCCACTGAATAAACACATTGTCTCAGAAGAGGCAGAATGATATTCCAGGCCACTGTGCTCTCAACTTGCTGAAATATATTGAATATTTCCCTAATGAGCACTCACTGGCTGGAGTAAGTAAGATGGGCTACAGATACTGTACCCCATGTTAGTCCTCTGACCTTGGTATTTTGAAAAGTGCTCTCATGGGATGCAGGTCGGCCAGTGGAGGATCTCCATCCCCTAGCTCGATGGCTGTGATCCCCAGGGACCATGTGTCACACCTGGCATCATAAGTGGTATCCAATTGCTGTTCACATGCAATCACCTAGTAGAAAATGAAGAGAAAAAAAAAGGTGAAGTTTTTGAGTTTAGCAAGCATTGTAGCAAAAGCAAGCATAAAAGTCCTAAGTTTTATATCAAAAATTCATGTGACAAATATTCAATTTTAGTCATAATAGCCCCAAGTGAAAACAACGCAAATGTCCATCAACTGGCAGGGGATAAACAAAATACTGTGTATACATATAACAGAATTCTATTCAGCCATCAAAAAGAATGGGCTATTAATACATGTTACAACATGCATAAACACCTCTAAGAGAAAGAAGCCAGACACAAATGGTATGATTCCATTTGCATGAAATGTCCAGAATAGGCAATTCTATTGACAAAAAGCAAATTAGTGGTTACCCAGTATAGGAGAACTTGGAGATGAGGAGTGACTGTTAAGGGGTTTCTTTTAGGGGGTAAGAAAATGCTCTCAGATTAGGCTGTGGTGATAGCTGTACAACCCTATAAACATACACCTAAAAATCATTAAATTGCACATGTCAAATGAGTTCATTCTATGATATGTGAATTTTATCTCAAAGAAGCTGTTAAAAATGAAAAAAGACATTCATATGAATGTCCTGTTGTGTATCTTTGTCTTCCTTAGTATAAAAATGTATTTTGCCTCACCAATTTTTTCATTATCTGATGGCTTCATACATGTGGTCTGGGAATATCTTGCCAAAAGCTTGGGTGAATTTATGTCCCAATTTGCCTAAGATATCCTTGGCTTATGCTTTCCTAGAGTTATTATAAATACCATCCCCTTGGGCACCTGGGTGGCTCAGTGATTGAGCATCTATCTGCCTTTGGCTCAGGTCGTTTGGTCCTGGGATAGAATCCTGCATTGGGCTTCCCACAGGGAGCCTACTTCTCCCTCTGCCTATGTCTCTGCCTCTCTCTCTGTGTCTCTCATGAATAAATAAATAAAATCTTCCAAAAAAAATACCATCCCCATTTTCTCTGCAAAGTGTCATGGCTTGTAAATTATATGGTCACTATTGTCACTACTTCCCTTACCCTTTTTATCCTGACAGACTCCAGCTTGGGAAGGATGGCTTTATGTAACCAACTAATGCTACAAATGCTACGTTTGAACTAGAATTTAATTTTAAAATGTCAAATCAAGAATTTCACTTTTCAACTCATAATTAAATGATCTTGCCTCTGAGGCCCTAAAAACACTAAAATAATTCTAAGCCATTAATTATGGAGAATATATTAAATTTTATTTACCTTGCTGCTTTCTAATTCTAAGAGATTTGTCATTAATAACATAGAGCTGATATATATGCTATGCCTTCATGAGCTAGAGAGCTGGTTATTCAAAATACGTACACCTCAACAATTGTAGATAAATGGAAATTTATTGAAATATTGCCAATCATGCATAAGTTGGAATATGTTTATTGCAGAAATGAGTATAATATGCACAAAATCGAACATAAACATATTGACATGACAGCTTGAAAAGACCACACTGAACCTATCTTTTTTATGTAACATCCATTGGCTTGTTAAGCAGAAAAGCACTTTCAAATCCTGTTTGTGCTATAGGAGGCTTACTAACAATAGATAATGACTTACCAGTAAAATGACAGTCTGGTAATTGCATATTAAAGAGTGTCAATTTTAATTATTAACTCATTTAATACTCTAGTAATTAAATTTTAGATAGATCAAAATCTTTTATTTATAGAGTGGTTCTAAGGTCCATTAATCAAAATTGCTTTTTTACTAAAAGTAAACTTAAACATATAACAATGGCTTTGTTACTGTAACATGGAAAATATAAAGCTAGACTATTAAATATTTAATATTAATCAAATAGTAGTTATTACATATTATAGTATTTATTATGTACATTGTTAATATACATAAATAAGCCACACTTTAATATTATCCCTATATTTTATTAATCTCTCATTTTTTAAATGTTTTCATAAGCTTTTAAAACACTAGTAATATATCAGAACAAACTGAAGAAGCTCTCGCTTTGAGGTTCTCTCATTCAATTTTATTTCTGTTTATATGACTGACTACACTTCCTATTTTTATTCCAAGATGTACACCGTTTAAAATTTTTTGAATCCACTGGATTTTTTAAAAGGTTCTTAAGATAATGTATCCTTTCTCCATGTTTTATATTCCATTTATATTTTACTTTTTTTGCAAGTAATAATTGAATTAGTATTAAAAATAGAAACAGCACACAAGGGTTTAATGCTCAAACACATTTAATTCTAAGATTTTGCAATATTAATGTAGTATTTGAACCACTTCTCCTCCCTTCATTCCTTAGAAAATGGTAAATAAATAGCAGAACTTTTCCCAGAGGTTGAAGAAAGAGCTTTCAAAACATAAGTGTTCTTTACTGATAAACATAATTAAAAAGATTAAAGCATTAACAGTGGCTGTGGAGAGAAGATGGGACTCTAGAAAACTTTTTCCCTCAGCACTTTTGGCAGTTTATCCACAACTTCCCAAAGGTAATGGTTTGAAAAGAGTCTACTAAAGCTGAGCATTGTCCACAAGCAGACTGACTTAGTGGAGGAACCTGTTATACAGGTTAATAAGCAAAAATATGATCTTAAACAAAGGCTAGGGATTTTCATAATATTTCTGTTATCATGTAAAACCAGAATCTAAAATCAATAATATAGACATACTAAGCAGTTAAAAGTAAATTTAATAGAAAATTAAGAATGCAAGCAATTTCTCTTTACTTCATCTGATTCATTTGTTCAATCCTTCATTTATTCACATCATCATTCACCGCTCATTTATTAAGCACCTTCCACGTTCTTTCTAACCCATGCAAAAATCTCGCATAAAAACAACACAACTGACATTTTCTTCTGCTACATTCCAAAGCACACATGGAGATAGGATATACATGAAAAGGAAGGTTGGGAAGGTTCAAATATTACACTTGTCCCTCCTCCCAAAACTATCTGACCTCAGGAGCCATCCAAAATGGTGTTCCTACAGATGTATTCCGACGGTACCGAGTGCTGGTGAGCTGTGCAGACACACCTGGAAGAAAGACAGAACACTTCAATTCCTGCATTAATTGCTCACAGAGATTCCACTTGTAGTAAATTTGCTTACGAACTAATATTAAAATTCTGTTCCTTGAAAGCTGCCATAGGACTTGAACTTCACATTAAAATATCTAAGCCAGGATTTTGTCATAGCCAAAATATAGAATGGTCCTCTTTCTGTTTCTCGTATCCAAATATCTTCATCCTTAAAGACCCATTTCAAGTTTTATTCACCTATGCTGACAGTTAATCTGCTCCTGATCACACTGACTTCTATTTTTTGACCTTCTACATTTTTAACTGTCTTTGGAGACAGTTAAAACATACTTTGGCATGTAATTGTTATTTGTTTTTTTTTTTTAAGATTTTATTTATTTATTCATGAGACACAGAGAGAGAGGCAGAGACACAGGCAGAGGGAGAAGTTAGGCTCCCTGTGGGGAGTCTGATGCAGGACTTGATTCCTGGACCCGGGATCACAACCTGAGCCAAAGGTATACACTCAACGACTGAGCCATGCAGGTGCCCCTGTCATTGTTATTTGAATGATATGCTTCCTCCTCTACTTCCTCCTTTCTCTGCCCACTACCAAGTTCTGGTGAATTTGAGAATTTTTCTACAGTGGTATGTACATAGTAGGTTACTTGTGAATGTGGATAAAATGATTTTCCATTACATGATCACCTTCGGACAAATCACACCTGTCTACAAGTTTCAAATTAATGGTATCTATTTAATCCAACACTATGAATAGGTTCAGTTCTTTTCCTTTAGAGAGACTGCAGGACAGACTACAATGAAGAGTTATAACCAAATATTTCAAACATGTCATCCCACTAATTACACCTGGTTAGATATAATTATAACTGATCCTTAAGAAAAATAGGAATAAAGTCTCTCCTCACATTTAACAGTCCTGTTCTCCATGCAGGCAGGTCTGGTGGCCTCTGGCTGTCCAGTGCTCTTCTCCTAACCTGCTCTGAATTTGATGGGTTACATGAAAACCATAGGCTTCTACTCTCTCATTTCCCTGTTTTGAAGACTTTAGTTATTTATTTGAAAGAGAGAGAGAAAGAGAGAGCAAGCAGTGGGAGGGGAAGATGGAGAGAATCTCAAGTAGACTCCATGCTGAGTGCAGACCCAACACAGGGCTCAATCTCATGACCCTGAGATCATGAACTGAGCTGAGACTGAGAGTCAGACACTTAATTGACTGAGCCACCCAGGTGCCCCCTGATTTCCCTGTTTTGAAAAGTACCTGCTAGGTGTCACATTTATTTTAGGCTCTGGCTATCTATCTTATAAGCCAAGTAGGACAAAGACACTAATTAAGATTTCAATCAGAATACATTTGATTCTTCCAAGTTGCCATTTGACATTTATCCTAACACTTAAAGGCCATTTCCAGGCAAAAGGGTATTTTGGTGGTGGAAATATGCTTAAATATTGGAGGAATATACTTGGGCAGAGGGATAGGCAGTACATTTCAGTTCCACATTAATTGCATCTCACAATTAACTAATCTATTCCAATGATGCATAAATCCTGTCCTAAACAGAATCTTCATCTAAGGCCTTCAAATTGGGTCTTCAAAAAAGTTATTTGACAGAAAAAATATCCTCACTAAATAATTTTTCAAATTCGAAGGAGATTATCTAATCTGTGCTTGAAGATTCTCCCTTGTACATTTTCTAACTATCTGAAGAAAGAGAATTATCACTCAATGGCATATTTCTCCAGAATAATATACCCTCTACCTCCACTGCTACTGCAGGGATTTTAACCTTCAGAAAAATTAAATTATTTGTTTATTTATTTATTATTTTTAAAGATTTTCTTTATTTATTTGACAGAGAGAGAGAGAGAGAGAACATAAGCAGGAGTTGCTGCAGACAGGGAAGAGGGAGAAGCAGGCTCACTATTGAGCAAGGAGCCCGATGCAGGGCTCAATTCCAGGACCCTGGGATCATGACCTGAGCTGAAGGCTGATGCCTTAACCAACCGAGCCACTGAGGCACCCCAGAAAAATTAAATTCAAATCTAAACATTTCATATTGTCTTTTTCTATGAATTAAAAGTAGAAGTGATAAAGCTTGGATTTTGTGATAGTATCAGACTATTGTAATTTATTTACATAAGTGGGAAAAGCAAATGGATCTTTAAAATTTTTAAGATTTTATTTATTTATTTGAGGGACAGAGTATGAGTGTGGGGAGGGGCAGAGGGAGCGGGACAAGCAGACTCCCTACTAAGTGTGTAGCCTGACATGGAACCAGGGACTCTGAGATCACAACGTGAGCCAAAGTCAGACACTTAACCAACTGAGCCACCCAGGTGCCCCACAAATGGATTTTAAAATCAATTAATTTGGTGCACATAGGTGTCTTAGTCAGTTAAGCATCTGTCGTTGGCTTGGGTCATGAACTCAGGATCTTGAGACTGAGCCCTGCATTGGCTCCCTGCTCAGTGGGGAGTCTGCTTCTCCTTCTCCCTCTATCCCTCTCCCTGCTTGTGCTCTCTCTCATTCTCTTTCTCTCTGGAATAAATAAACAGATTTTTTTTAAAAGATAAAGTCAATTCAATTTAAAATTGATTCTAAATTTACTAAGATTTATTTTAAGGGCTCTATTTACTTATTTAAATTTACATTATACTTGATCTTTACCGAACATTTTTATTTCAATTTCATAAAGATAGTTTAAGAATTCAAATGTCAAAAAATAATAATAATAATAATAATTCAAATGTCATTTAACTGAAATGTAAAGGGAAAGGAAAAAACCCAACCAAGTAATAAAAAAAAAAAAATCAAAACTTTTGTTCCAGGCATGGAAATGACCTTTTCGAGTAATCATGTGATATTTTTATTCTCTTTTTGAATATGAAGAAAAGATTATGTCACTAAAGTTGGCATTTCTTAGCAAGTAGTCATGTCCCAGTGTCTGAATTTATAAACATGGATGGTTAGAAAGGACCTTCTTGCCACCCTCCACAGGAAATAAATATACATGGAAGGATACTGGAAAAAACGTTTTTTTAGGATGTGATATGTGACCAAAGGTAGTCCATTCAGATTCCTTTTCTTGGAAATGTGAATCTTGAGTGGAGTGCACACTTGGAGAGGAGTTAACTAGAGCTAAGTCATCCGATGGCAGGGCCCTAAGGATGAGTCCAGGTGATGCTGCTCCTGAGGACCAGGGCTCCCATAGCTCTATTCTTAGGAGGTCAGATGGCCCAACTTCTTTCTCCCTTGACTCTGTAAGCCTATCAGTATTGTTTTCAGTATCCTTGCCTGAGTTGGTCAAAGTTAGTTTCTGTTGCTCACAACCAAGGAACTCTAACTAATACAAGACCCAAATGATTTTACATATAAAGGAGCAAATTAATAAGGGTAATAGTCAATAATGAGTTTACAAAGCCTAAGGGTCATTAGATTTTATATTAATATCAGATTATATTACATTTATATATTACTATGAGATTAAGAATTTTCTAAGAAAAAAAAAAAAAGAATTTTCTAAGAAAATGGCCTCCAAACTCTTTAATCACACATCATGGGTTACCTGGGTGGTTCAGTGGTTGAGCGTCGTCTGCCTTTGGCTCAAGAGCCTGCCTCTCCCTCTGCCTATGTCTGCCTCTCTCTCTATGTCTCTCATGAATAAATAAATAAAATCTTAAAAAAAAAAAATCACACATCCCAAAGAAGAAACTTTTGAGCAAGCATACTCAATATAGATATAGCTATAGATATTCTCTATATATTTACTATTATATTAATGTATGCATTCTGAAGCATATGAAGATAATTTTAAAGGATGAGATTAAATAATAACTATATCATGAATATGTCATAATTAGATATGAATTTTTTTCTGCACCCCAATGATGATTTGCAATCACTTTGGTATTGACACCGCCTTCAAAGACCACTGGTCAGAATGCAGGAGTAATAAATTACAGTGCTCATGGGGTCTCACATATCATTTAGTGGCCTTTGGGATCTTGCAGAAAGAATGTTTTCACTGGCACCTGGTTGTATAAGGTAAAAAGACACTGTAAAACTATAAACAGTACAGAAACAAGAAAATGTAGCCCAGAATGTGAAGAAGGAATAACAAAACTCCCACATAAGTGACAAAGGAACTATGCCACTAGGTAAAATAAGAAACGCTTGAGTCGGGGCACCTGGGTGGTTCAGTCAGTTAAGCATCTGCCTTCTGTTCAGGTCTTGATCCCAGGGTCCTGAGATTGAGCCTGCATTTGGCTCCCTGCTCAGAGGAGTCTGCTTCTCCCTCCACCCCTCCCCTCCACTTATGCTCTCTTTCTCTCAAATAAAAAAAAATCTTAAGAAATAAAGAAACGCCTAAATCTGATAATATTGGATGATTTTCACATTAACAACAAGACACATACAGGATGCCTGGGTAGCTCAGTGGTAAAGCATCTGCCTTCAGCTCAGGTTGTGATCCCAGGGTCCTGGGATTGAGTCCCTAATCTGGCTCCCCGGTGGGGAGCCTGCTTCTCCCTCTGCCTATGTCCTTGCCTCTCTCTGTGTCTCTTGTGAATAAATAAAATCTTTAAAAAACAAAAACAAAAAGCAAGACACATACCCAACTATGAAAGAGTGACAGAGAAGGCATTTACCAAATTTCGTGTGTGTTGAATGTTTCTGCCATTGTTAAACCTCAACATTATTTTACCAACACAAACAAATAGCTTTGGAGCTAAGAAGGCAACTTAATGGTCATAAAGTCTAACATGTTCATTTTCAGGTTAGTAAACTTCAGCTACAGAGAAAAGTAAGTTTCCTGAGGACAAATGGCTTTTTTTTTTTTTTTTGGTATGAATTCTCACAAGTAGCTAAGAAGGTAGAAAAATGCCAAATTCTATTTTAAAAGATTGCCATAAATTACTTTAAAAGGCAATAGGAGTCCAAATGATGAGTTCAGGAGCCCTAGGAAGTAAAGGGGATTAAGAAAAGCATCTTGTCTAGAGAGGAAATAATGGAATAAGTTGCCAAAGTAAACAGTTATGTAAGTGTCTCAAGGGAGAGGATGCTAAAAGGTGGAAAATTTCAGGCAGAAAGTTGGGATAGTGCGAGGCTATTGGAAGGAATAGGAGGCCAGAGAGAGATCAGGGCTGAGCAGAAAACAGGCTAGAAGAGAGGATGATGATCCATTTTTCATGCTATCTGTAGCCCTTCCAACAAGCCTCCCTGGGCTGTTTGATGGTTGTACAGCCACTTTCTTCCCTATTGCATACATCCTGTTTCTAGGGAGAAATACATGCCAAGAGGTCTCAAAGAGCCTTAGGGAGTCAGAAGAAACATTAAATATGTGGTTTCCCATATGGTTTCAACAGACCAGACAACTTCAGGGAACTTGATTTGTGATAAAAATACAGCAAAACCTTGACATCTAAAGAGGGCAACGGGAATAGCATGGGATTCTGTTGCTGTTGCTAAAAATAAAATACTGCAGGAATGAGAACTGGAATTATAAAAATACAGATTTTTTCAATAAGAAGAGGCCGTACGTTTTATTACACTATCTAATATCCTCATTTTGTTGATGAAGTCAGGAGAGTCTGATGATTAATCTGGACATGGTACCCAGGTATTTGGTGAAAATTATTCTGGATGTTTCCATGAAGGTGTGTTTTGGATGAAATTAACTGTGAGTGAAGCAGATTATCCTCCATACTGTGGATAAGCTTCATTCAGTAAGTGAAGAGCCTTAACAGAACAAAGACTGACCTCCACAGGGTAAAAAGGATTTCTGCCAGCAGACTGCCTTTGGACTCAAACTAACTTCCCCAGTCTTCAGGCTGCCAGCTTAACATCTCATTTTGGAGTCACCAAGTCTCCACAGTCCCATGAACCTTTCCTTAAAACAAGTCAATTCCCTTCCCACCCCCTACCCTCACCCACCATAGCCTGTTGATTCTGTTTCTCTGGAGAACCCTGGCTGATACAGATTTTGGTACTAAGAGTGGTTCTAGAGGAACAGAATCATAAAGATGAGTTTTCTAAATTGGTTCTGGGGTTTCTGGAATTCGCTTTCTTTTTTTTTTTTTAATTTTTTATTTATTTATGATAGTCACAGAGAGAGAGAGAGAGAGAGAGAGAGAGGCAGAGACACAGGCAGAGGGAGAAGCAGGCTCCATGCACCGGGAGCCCGATGTGGGATTCGATCCCGGGTCTCCAGGATTGCACCCTGGGCCAAAGGCAGGCGCCAAACCGCTGCGCCACCCAGGGATCCCTGGAATTCGCTTTCTAATCTGGTTAGAGACATTAATGGCTCTATTTCCAGTAGTAAAGAACACTTATAGTCCATGGCATGATGTGGCAATAGGTACACAAAATATCAGCATTGGATACTTCTAATCAAATACTTATGGTTCGTGTTGGTATTTCTGAACATTTTGTCAAACTAATGAATATAATAAAATTGGCTGGTTTCTACTTATGTCGCTGGACAAAGTGAGGGGAAAGAAAGGATGAGCTCAGAGATTTAAATTTCCAGCTCCAGCACTGCTGCATAAATGACCTGAAAGCTTCTATGTCCTCCCTGAAAGAGACCCTTCTCTCCAGTAGATGCAGAGTTGAGATCACTGAAAGCCAAATCTAGAATCATCTTATTAAGCATGTGAAGTAATGGTGGAAGGAACATAAACTTGGATCAAGCTGAATTTGCAGATATGGACTACTAAGCAAAGACTAAGCATTTAATATTGTAGCTTAGAAAGTCAGAAAGGGTTGGCTGGTTGGCTCAGACATAGACCAAAAAGTTGCCCTAGTAAGTGACCTTGAAATGCCAGAACTACACTCGTCTTGAAGAAGAGACTCGAAGACCTAAGACTGGAATGCTAGAGAGGATTTTTCATTTAAGACCTCCTCACCCAACAAGGGAGCATCCAGAGGACATGCCTTTCAATATAATGGCAAGAAACACATTTTTGAGAGGACCCCGGCATCTTTGAGAGTTCTGATATTACTTTTCTGTATAGCCTAGAACTTACAACAGTAACTGCTGCCGCTTAATTAGGAAAGCTAAGTGCAATAGGAGTAACTGGATTACACAGTGGCAGGGGCCAAGTGGTGGTCCTCAACAGGCAAGGTGGGCACAGTCACCATAATGGGCAGCAGAGCCAAAGCAGCAATCAGAAGTCTCTGAATTGCAGACATCTATGGTGTTGCCCAGTTGATCTTGGTGTTACTAAAAGTAAAATAGATGGGAAGCCTACTAAATTCTTACATTAATCTAGAAAGCAAAATAGTTCTAAGTCAAGTGAACAAGTCTAACATGAATCATCAAAATACTCATGTGTCCCTCAATCTATCCCAAAATTTGAGCTGATTTACAGACCCAGAACCTTTAAATGAAGAGGAGGTCTCCCCTTGAGAAAGAACCCCAGTATATTGCCAAAAATTTACACTGTTAAATTGTCTTCCAGCCTTCCCCAAAGGGACCAATGGCCTTGTAATGGGTGACTGTGCCCTGAGGAAATGGAAATAAGGAGACTTTTCCATTGCTAGAGGCTAAATCTGTATTGACACTAATTGACACTAATTCCAGGAGACCCCAAATGTCACTGTCTGTCATCAGTCAGAGCAGAGACTTAGCAGAGGGCAGGTAAGCAATGAGGTTTAGTTCAGATGCATCTCACAGCCCAGGTTTTTGTTTTGTTATTGACAGTTTAGGAGACTGGAATAAGTCAATGATTCTTTATGACCTCTAGGTCACGAACTACTTTGTGAGTTTTGTGAAAGCTTTATACTTTCTCACTAGGAAATTCATATTCACATAAGGTTTTGCATATAAGGGATATTGAAAATCTCTGACATTCTCATACTTAATATACCAAACGACATTCAAGGTTATCTCTAGCTTTAGTTTTCTGTAAGATGACATAAGGTAAGTGATTCTCTGCAACCACTACTCCTATCCATACTAATGTGATTTCTCTTAGCAATCTGTCTTCTCTCCAGTATACCTGGAACTAGATCTTTCACTTTTTTTTAATACTCAGCTCATACCTTGTAATGGAGAGTGTGTAGTACTTTCTCTAAGAAAGACATCAAGATCACGCTGCTCACTGTACTCTCCTTGGCTTTAAACATATAAACCACACACCTCGAGCTGTATGTGTCATTTGATTATGTATGACTTTGTGCATACATAATTTGTTGTACTTGTGTACATGTATACACATTTGTACATGTGTATATATGTATAGTACTGGACCTCAGTACTGGACTTACATATATATATATATATATATACACACATATATATATAACTGAGTATATATATATAACTGAGTATAGTTGACACTTGAACAATGGGGGGCCCAGGAGTGCCAATCCCCCACACACAGACAAAAATACGCATATAAATTTTGATTCTCCAAAAATTTAACTACCAATTGTCTGCTGTTGACTGGAAAACTTACTATAACATAAATAGTCAATTATCACATATTTTGTATGTCATATGTATTATATACTGTATTCATACAATAGACTAAGCTAGAAAAAAGATAGCATTATTTAAAAAATCACAGGGATGCTGAGGTGGCTCAGTCAATTAAGCAGCTGACTCTTGGTTTCAGCTCAGGTCATGATCTCAGGGTCACAGGATTAAGCCCTACATTGGCTCCATGCTTAGTGAAGGAGCCTGCTAGAGATTATCTCTCTCCCTCTCCCTCTGCTCTTCCTGCTTGTGCTCTCTCTCTCTCAAATAAATAAATACAATCTTTAAAAAAAGAAAATCATGAAGAAAATACACTTACATTACTATATTGTATTGAAAATAATCCATGTATAAGTGGATCTGCACAGTTCAAACCTGTGTTGTTCAAGGGTCAACTGTATATAGAATACTCTTCATTTATGGTACTCTATCATCACTGATCTCTTATTTTTTCATGCCCTTTTATCCCCAATCCCCTCTCCCACTGTCCTGTCTCCTGCTCTACTATAAAAATCTTTCTGCTTGAAGCTTCTCAGGAATTGAAATTTTAAAGCTGCAGACCAAAATCATGTAATTTTAGTCCAAAACACTGAGTTATAATAAGAAAAACTAGGGGCATTTGGGTGGCTCAGTCAGCTAAGCATCAGGTTCTCAATTTCCACTCAGGTCATGATTTCAGGGTTGTGAGATTGAGCCCTGTGTTGGGCTCCACACTGGGCATGGAGCCTGCTTAAGGTTCTCACTCTCCTGCTCCCTCTACCTCCTCCTCCCTCCCTCCCTCTCTTAAATAAAATAAAATAAAATAAAATAAAATAAAATAAAATAAAATAAAATAAAAAACGAAAAGAAAAAAGAAAAGAAAAGAAAAGAAAAACTGAGGGAGCAAAGAAGTGATTCTTACAAAAATATAAGGAAAATCCTCTTTGATTCACCTAAGGTCATCATTCTATGGAGAGGCATACTTTTATTAAAATTTCTACAGCTGCATTGAGATAATTTGTTTTAATATTGGGTAAATCCCTAAATATAAAGTTTTCTTTTCTCCGTTAAAAAATAAAAACTCTTTCAAAACATCTGAAATCCATTCTAGACTTCATAATAGAATTTTTAGGTATACTTCATGTAGTTTAATTTCAACCATTAAAAACTAAAATTAAGAAAACTAAAATTTTGACTATCTCTTGGAATATACGACTGTGTGCATCAATCAGAAAACATGTTATCTAGAATATTTAGAGAATATCTTTGTCTTTCCTTTGCCATAACCCTCTTTTTAAAAAAAATATTTCTTTATTCACAGCTACTTGCAAAATGGGATGGTTCAGGTAGGCTTGCTTATACCACAACAGCCCATTCCTGGTCATGGCTAACTGGATCAAAAAAGCTTATCTGACCTAGGTTGTCCAACTGAGCTCCTTGTCCTACTTCAAATTCCTTTTGCTTTGGGGTGCTAAAAGTCCAGGTCAGTTAGCTGCTAGCACTGGACCCACAGGTCATATAGGCTGAGAAGACTGGGGCTGCTATTTTGAGTAGCCATGATGTACAACATGAAAACTCCAGAGGCTGGTGTGTAGACACCCAGAGAGAATAGAGAGGAGAGATTTGTTTTCTCTGGTGAGAGAGCAAGAGGCAGCAAGTGGTTACAGGTCTTGCCTTCCATTCTTCTGTTGGTTCCAGTCCCCTGAGTCCTATTCTTCCTATCTATGGGATTGCCTTTTCTATCTTACTCTTTTTTGGAACTCATTTGGTTTTCTTGCCCTTACAACGCAGACTCTTGACTGACACATACAACATTATCTATAATGTTAAATAACATACCTCAACTTTGGAAAATGTTCAGTTTGGAATACTTAAGCCTATAGGTTCAGCTGGAACCACAGTGCTTGCTTTGGTAGCACATATACTAAAATCAGCTGGAACCACAAAGCTATAAAAGAAACAGTCTCTTTATTCATGGTTCTGCTATAGGTAACTAAGGAATTACAAATGTCTTTTCTTTCCAATAAAGGTCATCTCCCCAAAGCACAAAAATAAATTCTAGCTGAATGAAATATTAATTTTTGTATAGGTATGAAAATTCTAAAGCTTTGCCAACTTTTAAATATGGTGCCTGATAGCTCAGTGGTTGAACATCTGCCTTTGGCTCAGGGCGTGATCCTGGGGTCCTGGGATGGAGTCTCGCATCAGGCTTCAGCAGGGGAGCCTGCTTCTTCCTCTATGTTTCTGCCTCTCTCTGTGTCTCTCATGAATAAATAAATAAAAATCTTTAAAAAATAAATAAATAAAAATAAAAATGGTTCTTCCTCCTATTTTTTTCCTCATTACTTCATTCTATAAAGCACTAGCTCTCGGGGATCCCTGGGTGGCTCGGCAGTTTGGCGCCTGCCTTTGGCCCAGAGCGTGATCCTGGAGTCCCGGGATCAAGTCCCACATCGGGCTCCCTACATGGAGCCTGCTTCTCCCTCTGCCTGTGTCTCTGCCTCTCTCTCAATCTCTGTGTGTCTCTCATGAATAAGTAAATAAAATCTTAAAAAAATAAAGCACTAGCTCTCAAATTTTCAGGATTCATAACATCCAACTACCAACACACACACACACACACACACACACATACACACACATATATATATAGTATCTTTAGGCACGTATATAAATATCTTTTGACTTCTATGCTCAATCTCCAACTCTATTCCATAGTTTAGAGAAGTTTTTTGATATAATTTCAACCTTAGAGAAAAGTTGGCAAGGGAAGTACAAGTAACCTTTTTCCTTCACCATTTATAAGTAGGCCATGATGCTCCTTTAACCTCAAAGACTTTAGTGTGTGATTGCTACAAACAAGGACATGCCCCTACACACCAGCTGTACAACTAACAAAGTCAGGAAACTAATACTAATACATTTCTACCGTCTCATCTACAGACTCTATTCAAAATTCATCAATTGTTCCAAACATGTCTGTCCTTACAAAAAAAGGATCCAATCCAGGATCATGTGTTGCATTTAGCAGTCACAGTCTTTTTAGCCTCCTTCAATTTGGAGGAGTTCTTCAATCTTTCCTTGAATTTTATGACCTCAACATTTTTCAAAATGTCAGGCTACTTATTTTCTAAAATATTCCTGAATTTGGATTTGTCAGATATTCTCTCATGATTATATTTTTGGTGGGAAGATCACGGAAGTGATACTCAGGTCATTCCATTGCACCTGCCCCATGGTACGTGATTTTCCACTTCCACATTATTGGTTGTGTTCACTTTGAACAATTGATTAAGTTTTGCTTGTGTGGCTTCTCTGATGTAAAGTTTTGTTTTTCTTTTGTAATTATGTATTTTATGAAGTATTTTGAGACTATGTAAATATCCTGTGTCTAACCAAAACTTAATGTACTAGTTCACTGGATCCACTGAAGTTTTGGGATGAATTATTACTATGATGATTGCCAAATGATAACTTTATAAATTTCATTATCCCTTCTGTATTTATCAGTATTATTCCTTCTGTATTTATTAGTTGGCATTCTCCTGTAAGGAAAAACCTTTGCTTTTCTCCATTCATTTCTTTTTTTTTTTTTCATTCATTTATTTAAATATGTAAGTATCCAAGTATGGATTAATAATTTCTATTTTATTCCGTGGGTTATCATCATTACCATTATTATAACCATTATTTTGATGCTCAAGTATTCCCAGGTTTGCCAGTGAGAATTCCTTCAATGTAGCTTCTGTCCTTTATGTCCTTTTAACATATCTCCATTATTCTTTTAATATTTCTTTCCTTTTTGGCACATTAAATTCCAGGTTCAGGCTGTATCATTAATACAGCCATTAAAGTCAGCCTTTCTCCAAGACTCTTGGCTTCCTCTTAGTTGAGAATTATATTTAAAAACCAAGAGTTATGTGCTTGATAGGCTTGTTCTTGGGGCATCAATGTTTGCTAGCCCTCTCAATGGAAATAGCTAAGTAACACATACACAGGCATACACACACACCCTACATGCACATTCCACCATATTTATTTTTATATTTGTCTCTATAAATTGAAAACCATGCATTCACACTGATACCTCTGATTCCAATCAAACACTACTGAGTTCAGTTTTCTTCCTTTCCATATTTGTAACTCCTTTCTCTAACATTAAGAAACCAGACTCCCAGGCAGCCTGGGTGGCTCAGCAGTTTAGAGCTGCCTTCGGCCCAGGGTGTGATCCTGGAGACCCAGGATCGAGTCCCATGTTAGGCTCCCTGCATGGAGCCTGCTTCTCCCTCTGCCTGCTTCTCCCTCTGCCTGCGTCTCCGCCTCTTTCTCTCTCCATGTCTGTCATGAATGAATGAATAAATAAATAAATAAATAAATGAAAGAAACCAGACTCCCCTTGTTCTCATTATATTTCCTGAAGGTATTAATCCCTCTTTATGTAACAACCTCATGTCTCCATCTTGACCATTACACAAATGTCCCTCTTACCCAGCTTGGGCTCTGACAACCTGATGTGATTGTCATCATCATCTTCCTAGGAAGATGCTCTCCTTGTCCCATTCGGGGACTTAGCACTCCTCACCAAGCACCACAACCACCTCCCAGCGTAGATGCATTCCTTACCCACTTCAGGCCCAAGCCACATGCTTGGGAGCCACACCCCACACTCCCATGCCTGCTCACTCCCACCTAAAGGCTTTAATTCTGAATTATTTGGGGAGAAAGGAAGGAATGAAAGGAACTTCACAGCTTTCAAGTTCAGGTATGACTGCCTCACTTGGTGCTGAAAGTGGGTTATTAATAAATAAATCACAACTTCTCTTTGACCTACATTACTCATTGGGGATTTGATCTAAAATTGGGCATGTGGCTAATAAGAGATTTAAAGCCATAAAATATTCTGTCATAAGAAGAATGTCTAAATAAATCACAAGAAGTACATTCTGTACTTTTGTATTGAAATGTTAACTATCCTATTAGAAATGAAGTTCCCCAGAGAGAAATCCATAGAAATGAGAACTGAGAACTGCCCTTCAAATTTAGTCTCTCTTTCATTTTCCAGTCCAGATAAAGACTGCTTTTCCAGACATTAGTCAATTTGCCTACAGGGGTTTACCTACTGGGAGATCATATTATTTATTGATTGATTATATACCAGTGACTGCTAATGTATTTCATTAATAACGTTTACAAGCTCCTTTGTCTTTTTACTTTCTGGGGTGTCTGGGGGATTTCTGTAAAAACATATCCATTTAACAACAAAAAGGGTTTTCTTAAAGGCTGTATTCATAACTAGCATTAGCAAACTGAATCTCAGTTTTAATTAAGTAGCTTCATACTTAAAGTAATACAGGATTTATCCTAGCAAAGGGCTACTTATTTTTGAAACAGAAAAAAGCTATTTTGGGAACTCATATTTTCAGTATTTAGCGACTATGTTTAAAAACATTTATTTACTATTTATCAAGTACCTACTATGTGTACAACACTGACCTAGGGGCTGAGAATACTATTTCATGATAATGGTAATAACTCAAATTTTTAAAATTACTGTCAATAATTATACTAAGTAGTTTGCCTGTACCATGACATTTATTCATCACAGCAATCAACCATATGAGATAAAGACTATTCTTTTTTCCTATTTGTAGATGAGCATTTTGATGTCCTTGGAGACTGTCACTGACTTTCTCAAGGTCACACAATTGTATGGAAAATCCTACCTCTCATTCATTCACTCATTTGAGAGTATTTATTACTTTCAAGGTGCCAGTACTATGGTTGGCTCTAGGTACAAAGTGCTAGACCAGACAGAGACCATGTCATCGTGAAGCTTATAGTTTAGCAGGGAAGGTAGTCAAATCAAACATGTGATTGCAATCAAGCATGACAACTGGTTGGCTAAGCTAAGTAGGGGGTGTTGGGGAGGTGCTCATCAAGGCAAGCAGAAGTTGGCTGGGCATAGTAATAAAGGGAAGTTTCTATGCAGGAAAAGCATCACGTCTGTAACTGATTGCAAAATTTAATAATACTATACTAACACACAGAAAAACTGTAGTTTCTTCCTTTTGCCTCTGTTATGGCCTCTCTTTATGCTCCTACCTACTGACTGGGAAGGCAGTAAACCTTAGTCAGATCTAATAAACCTGTAACGTCCTTTCAGATGGAGCTGAGTCTCTCTTGGATGAAAGCCTGCTCCATCTCTCAGACAGCAACCTTTCTCCTCCCTCCTTCCTGAAGATGGTACCATGCATACAGGATAAGGGATGACATATAAGACCTTCAGGCAGGGAAAAGAGGGAGGGTCCTCAGAGTGGTGGGTCTCTAGCCTCTGGAGTCATGTACCTGCTGTCTGGCTACTGGCCTCCCTCACTGGCCTTGATATCAGGTGAGCTCATGGTCCACTCTCTTCCTGCAGGCAGGGCTTCCTGTAATTCCTCTGGGCAGACTAAGGTTCACGTTGGTTTCAACTGGAGCTGAGAACACTCTGGGGTCTGGCTGTGACTCTTATTCAGACCAGGCCCAGGTGATATGCTCTGTGCCTTACTGCCCATCTTGAAGAATCCCTCTAGGAACTTACCAGATTCTCAGTGACTTTTGGGTTTCTGGACACTAAGGGAAGGGTTTGGGGAAGTTCGACTTGAGTATTTCTTCTACTTAATCACTTTACATCTCCAGGTGTAAATGACAAGGACATAGCTCAATTCAGCGATGGCCTCTCTGGAGTGTGGATGACAATGGAGGAGAGTATGTGGGTGAGAGCCTCTTTCTGCCCTCGCTGGCAGCTTCACTTTTTGAGAGCTCACCTCACTCTCCTGCCTCTTTATCTGTTTCATCTTTCCACAATCTCCCCAGGATTGGAAAGGAATTCCCTCTTCTTTCTGTTGTCTCTTGTGTGAAACCCTCTGGTGTATCCCTGGAAATTTCCTCTCTATATGCTAAAGAGGGAGATAAAACAATTTAGACAGATCTTTCTCAAGAGGCAGCATGGTCTTGCTACAAATTCCTATTTTTGAATGTTAAAAGCTGAACATTACTCCCGTCATTTTCTTGCATTCCTTCTGGAACAAATCTTCTTTTTTAAAGATTTTATTTATTTATTCATGAGAGACACAGAGAGAGAGGCAGAGACATAGGCAGAGGAAGAAACAGGCTCCCTGCATGGGGCTTGATCCCAGGACCCCAGGATCATGACCTGAGCCAAAGGCAGATGCTCAACCACTGAGCCACCCAGGCATCCCCCTTCTGGAACAAATAGATAGAGAGATGCCTCAGGCAGACTGGGGTGAAGATCATGCTCTTAGGCAAAAAAGAAAAGCATGTGAATATATTTCGAAGTACTCAATCGCATGTGTAAGAGCCCGAATGAGCAAGAATGTGGCACATTTCAGAAACTGAAAAAAGCTGACCTGGCTCCTAGGTAATAGCAGGAGAAGGTACCTGATGAACACAAGGGGGCATAAAAAAAAAAAAAAGGCATCAATTATTAAGTGCTTACTCTGTGCCAGCACAGAGGATCATAAGGCAAAGAATTACATAGGGCTGTGGGAGGCCATTGACCAGAATATTGAGTAAGACAATGCCAGTACCAGCTATGCTTTCCAAAAGGGTCCCTGTGGCTGCAGTGTGGAGAATGGACTAGAAAGAAAGAAAGGAGGGAAGGAAGGAAGGAAGGGAGGGAGGGAGGAAGACTGGTTGCAAGGAATTCAGGGAAGTAGAAGTGTGGGAGGTCAGGTCAGAGATGATGGCTAGGACTAGGCAAGAAAATGGGAGTCTGGGGACATATATAATAGAGCTTTGTGACTAGTCCTGGATGTGGGTTCTGGGAAAGGAAGACTCAGGATGAGCCTAAGATTTCTGACTTAAGCAGCAAAACAGGACTGGTGACTTTTTCTAAGATAAGAAGTTCTTGATATGAAGCAGATTTCTGGGGATGGTTGAGGTGGTGGAGTTCCATTTGGACATTTTAAGGACTGGCAGCCATCCAGGTACACTCCTTCGGAAGCCAATAATAAGCTTACTATCTATTTGGTGAGGTGAGAAATTCAAATAAGATGTATTCTAAAACACTTTACTCCCAGCTTCAGCCTTGCCTGAAAATTTCATTTAAACATTAAATGAGGACATCAGTTTTCAGCATTTCAGTGGCTTATCACATCTTACTCTTTCTGTCCTTGAAGAGTTTCATGATACATGCACCTCCACCCTCAGGTTTTAATTCATCTGGAAACCTACAAATTATTTTAGGCAAACTGAATCCATGTCCTCTTACCGCAGAGAATAAAAATAGAAACATTATTTTACATGCAAATAATAGCAATTTAGTATCAGACACTATGAACACACTAATAGGTGACTAGCCCTCTTTTCTAATTGTTGACAATAAAGTCTGTAACAGTATTAATCTAAAACCAAAGCTCTCATTTTGTCAGTTTCCCAACTTATGATTATTTACAAAGGTATCACATAGAAGGCCACTTTATTAATTATTTGGGTTATGTTTTTAATCTAGACTACTGTGGAAGGTATCCCAGGAAATTGCATTTCTCAAAGCTACTGGTTTACCAGTTCTTCTTTCATGAAGAAAATGAAGAGAATGGCCCTTCCTGGGGGGGCAATGAAAAGTATTTTGCTGTTGTTCTTTTCCACTTCAGGCACACATTAGTCCTAACCCAGTCAGTGTTCAAACACACAGCTCTGCGCTCAACCAGCAGCACAGATAGCTGCATCCAATTAGTTAATTAGAAATTCACTGTCAAGCTCACTGCTGCTCACAGCTTTCAAAAGCTCAACTGAGAAAAAAAAGGTAGGTACCTGCATGGCTGTTTGAAGGATATGTTATCTATCCATTCCTTTGTAGATGCTCTGAAATTCATTCCTGGGGTGAGCCAGATTACTAGGGAGCTATACACTTAGATATTAAACACAATTAATATCCATCTTCCCTAAGTTTCAGTTTCCAAAATGCAAAATGAAGTTACATTCATTTATTCATTCACTACTAGAATTCCACTACACCCCAAAGCATTAGGTCTACAAAATAGATGAAATTCTACCTCTGAAGGACCCCGTGTACCTATCTTCCTAAGTATCCTTAACAACGTATAAGGATCAAAATAGGTAATGAAAATCCTATTTTTTATGATAAACACAAAAAGCGAGAAATATAAAGGTAAAGAAGCACAAGGAGGCTCACCTTCCCCAGGCACAGTGAGGACACTAAGAGTTCTAGAATAATTTGGTTCATCCTCCTGGGAGTAGTGCACTTATAGGAATACTACGCCAGGAGGTTACAGAAGGACACTGTCGTACCTAATTGCCCAGATGCAGAGTGCTATCAGTTATGGTGCCTTTGGCTATGACACAGAAATCCATTTGGCTTAGTAAATATGGAAATGTATTATCTCATATGACAAAAGTTCTAGAGATAGGGCAGGTGCCAGCATCTGGTGATTTAGTGGCTGGATAATACCATCAAGGGCCCTCATTCTTTTCACCTCTCATCTCCACCTCTCCCAACGTGGCTCTCCACTTGGGATGGAGCATCTCAGGATAGGGTGAGGTGCCTCAGCAGGTTCATGCATGGCAATAAGACAGACAGGGTCCCAAGAAACAGATCACCTCTCCCTGTGCCTCCTTCTTAGGACCGCAACAAGAAAGCAACTTATAAGGGACATGGGACTGCCATGAGGCTGACTGGAATCATTTGGGGGCTGTCTATGGTAGGAATCTGCCCACACATACTGCTATCGTGGTGTTCTGGGTACAAGCTCGCTGATTTGTTGAAAAGAGTCATTCCTGGGAATCTTTCACTGACCAAATTTACAAAAAACCTCTGCACTTTGTTACCTCAGTGGGATACTGTTTTTCCTCCACTTTCAATGCTTAGAAAGTGAGTCTGATGGAAAATGATCAAATCATATTCATACTACTCATTCTGCATCCCAAACTCAAGCATTTCAAGCCAAACTTACCAAAATCTACGAGTTTGACTCCACCTTCAGTGGTCAATAGAATGTTATTTCCTTTTACATCACGGTGGATAGTTTTGTTGTTATGCAAATGCTGAAGTCCCTAATGGGTGGGAAACAGATAATGACTTTCAAAGCATCAAATGACATTTTTCATTTGTGCAAAATCAATAGGAAATACTTGTCAAAATTAACATGCAAACATCCTTAAAATGTTTTCACACTGAATTAATCAAATCAAAGTCAAAAATTCATAAACCAGAGACACCCTTCCTTCACTCATCAAATATTTCGTAAAAACATGCTGATCTCAGTAGATGAAACATTCTGTATATTTATTCTAAATAATGGCAAAGAAGAACCTATTCATAAAAAATACACAATATCTGCCTTCATCACGATCAATCTCAGAAATATACTTGGGACATCAGAGTTCTGTTGACACACAAGGAAGGTAGGTGTCTAATAAAACAAGGAATTAGTAATGCTAAACATTTCAGAGTTTGCATATACTCTTGCATCAATCAATACTAATGTAGTGGTATTTTTCTAAAAATAAAATCCACATTTTTTATTGAACTAGGGCTGCCTCATAATTAATGCATGAACAATTTAAATTGCCTTACCAATAGTGCTTCATGTAAAATATAGGCAATTATGGGTTCACTCATTCTTTTGCCTTTCTTCAGCAATCCCTTCACGAGATCAGCCACTGATCCTCCATTGCACAGCTATACAGGAATATTCCAAAATATTAAATGACATTTTAGTACTTGCTCTAAAAGGTTTTCTAGACACATTTTTTAAAGAACTGTTCTGATTTTGTGTTTCAAATGATTACCCTCATCTTTATGGCTTCATAAATAAAATGAACATGTAAATTGTACTAATGCACAATTAATTATTCGAACACAGTTTTCAGATGAGTTACCTTTTAGAAGAGAATCCAGAGAAGCCTTGGGCTTGATTTTTTTTTGGGGGGGGGGGCTTGATTTTTAAATTCAAGGATAATAATTATGGTTCTGCAAATTAGTCCCAAATTTAGGATCTAGGGCTTCAAAAAAGTATTCTTGATTTCTGATTGTTTAATTTACAGAGTAATAAGATTTCATGATCTCTTTGAATACCCACCATTTGCTTCAACGTGGATGGAACTGGAGAGTATTATGCTGAATGAAGTAAGTCAATCAGAGAAGGACAAACATATGGTTTCATTCATTCAGGGAATATAAAAAATAGTGAAAGATATTAAAGGGAAAAGAGAGAAAATGAGTGGGAAATATCAGAGAGGGTGACAGAACATGAGAGACTCCTAACTCTGGGAAAAGAACAAGGGGTGGTGGAAGGGGATGTGGGCGGGGGGTTGAGGTGACTGGGTGACAGGCACTGAGGGGGGCATTGACGGGATGCTTTATGTTGACAAACTGAACTCCAATAAAAAAATATACAAAAAAAAAAAAAAAGATTTCACGACCTCCATACAAGGCTATTCTGTATATCCATTAATTTAAAAATATGCCCCCCTTGGCACCTGGGTGGCTCAGCTGGTTAGGTGTCTGCTTTCAGCTTAGGTGATAGTCCCAGGGTCCTGGAATTGAGCACATCCTGCTCAGTGGAGAGTCTACTTTTCCCTCTCTCTCTGTTCCTCCCCCATCTCGTGCGCTCTCTCTCTCTCAAATAAATAAAAATAAAATCTTTTTTTTTTTTAAATAAAATCTTAAAACACACATACACATACAAAAACCACACAAAAAAAAACCTGCCTCCTTTCTGGCAAAATTTCAGAATGCACTGAAATGAGGACTACAAATAACATTTCAGAAAACTGCTTTAAATACCATGCTTCTCAGGTTCTTTACCTTCCTTCCTCCCCTTCTCCCCGAAAGGAGGGGAATCTAAGTGAAAAAAACAAAAGGGAAGACCATGGTAGGGGATTTTTCACAGTCAGGTTCTCCAAAGTTAGGTAACATTAAATCCCATAGAAAACTTTCAAAAAAGCTGCAGATCTGCAGAACAGAGACGCACTGTTATTAGCAATGGAATATGAGGGATGATAATTAGTTAAATGGTCCCAATGGAGCTTGGATCCCATGAGTACTTGATCCATTCATCTCTGACTCTTTCTCGCCTCTACCTTCTGCCTGACTTTCCTCTGGGGCTCTGGTCCATGGTCACCTTGCCCTTCACCCTGACCTGTTAGCCTCTTCTCCCACCTGCCTTGTGACCCACCAGTGTCTGGGATCTAAAAGCCATAATTTCCCTGACTCCACTAACAAATATGGAGGCAGACAACATAGGTAGAGGAAATTAACTCCTGGCATCCTTGTTTGAAATACTGAACATTTTCTCCCAAACTTTTTTCTAATATGGTTAATTTGACTTTATTGGATGCCCAACACTCCTGATACATTATGGATTAGGTAATCATAGCTCAGGTGTGTTGAGCATCTATTTTGTGCTAGGAACATTTCTATTCCCATGAGTTATCTCTATACCTCACCTCTAAGTAGGTATTATCATCCCCAAATTAAAGACTGGGAAATTATCACAAAATGATAAAGTAACTCATGAATGATCCTACAGTAGTGACAGAGCCAGGAACTTGGACAGTGATTCTAGAATGGCGCCTTCACACTAAACCAATTTGTAGCTGAAATCTTTTTACATTCAAAGAAAACTTCTTTCAGCTTTATAGAGTAGGTGCAGCCCCAGCATTTCAAAATCTGCATTTTCTTCTGCATCCAGATGGGAAACACCTGAATGCCTGGGTGGCTCAGTGGCTCAGCATCTGCCTTTGGCTCAGGGCATGATCCCAGTGTCCTGCAATCGAGTTCCCCATTGGGTTCCCTGTGAGGAGCCTGCTTTTCCCTCTGCCTATGTCTCTGCCTCTCTGTGTCTCTCATGAATAAATAAAAAATAACATAAAATCTTTAAAAATCCCAAAAGGTACAACACAAAGAATGAGCCCTAAAGTAAATTATGGACCTTAGTTAATAATAAGGGATCATTATTGGCTTATCAACTGTAACAACTGAACCATGTGAACCACAAGATGTCAATAACAGGGAACATGGAAGGCACGGGGTTTATGGTGACTCTCTGTACCTTCCACCCAGTTTTCCCACAAAACTAAAACTGCTCAAACAAAAATGTGAAAAGGTCCTAAAACAATAATGAAGGAACATACCAAATTTATCTATGTCATAACAAGCCCCTTACAAAAATGTCTTCTCAGAAACTAAATTATTCTACTCACCATTGCATTTTATATCCAATACATTTAACATAAATGATATACAAACACAGAAAATATTCTTGATTTTTTGTTTTCCTTATAATAGTATATTTGGTATAAGGGATTTTTAGAAGAATCATTATTATTCTTTTATACTCAACAAATATTTAATGAATTGGTACTATATGCAAAGCACTGAGACACTAAAGTAGGTCAGAGATGACCAGGGCAGCTTTGGCTCCCAGCAAACTTGAAATAGTGTCAGACCAGTGGTTTTCAAACAGAGACAATTTTACTCCAAGGGGACCTTTGGTAATGTTTGGATATTCTTGATTGTTAGGAAGAGGCTTGAAGCTCCTACTAGCATTTAGAGGTCAAGGGTACTGCGAAATATCTGACATTGCACTGGACAATCCACAATTATTCAGGCCAAGACATTAATAGCCAAAGACTGAAAAACGCTGCATTAAAGAGATTTTTTAAAAATCACCTAAATTATATGTTAGGTCTTAAATTATACAGGAAAATAATAATGAGCAAGTACTAAAGAATACTACAAACTGGTAACATCAAGTTGGAAGGGAAAAAAAGGAAAAGATTATTTTTTAAAGATTTTTATTTATTTATTCATGAGAGACAAAGAGAAAGAGGCAGAGACATAGGCAGAGGGAGAAGGAGGCTCCCTGTGGAAAGCCCAGTGTGGCACTTGATCCCAGAACTCCAGGACCATGACCTGAGCCAAAGGCAGATGCTCAAACACTGAGCCACCAAGGTGCCCCTAAAAAGGAAAAGATTTAATGACAGGATAGACTTGTATATATTAACAACAGTTTTCTCCAGGTTGTCCTGGTATATTTACCTTGGTTATAGTGTCTTCTGCAATTAAGAAGTATACTTTTGGGGAGGGGGGTGGGATTCAAATTTATCATCTTTTTCTTAATGTTCGCTGTTTTCTCTTATTTGGTCATGCTCAGAAGGCTTTTCCCTAAACTAAGATCATTACAATATCTTTCTGTTTTATTTTTATAATTTTGTCACTTTTAACATGTTTTGATCTTTAATTCACTTACAGTGGTTTTTTTTTTTTTTTAAAGATTCTATTCACTTATTCATGACAGACACAGAGAGAGGCAGAGATAGTCAGAGGGAGAAATTTCTCAAGATCTGTAAAACTTAAAACACCAAGAGTTGAATGCTAACGTAAACAAACTATGGGTTTGGGGTGATAGTGATGTGGGACTATCCCTGTGGGGAGCCTGCTGTGGGACTCGATCCCCAAACAGGAGATCATGTCCTGAACTGAAGGTAGACACTCAACTGCTGAGCCACCCAGGCATCCCTTTTATTTTATTTTTTGAAAAGATTTATTTATTTGAGAGAGCAGGAGAGGGGCAGAGGGAGAGGGAGAAAAGGAATCTTTAGCAGGTTCTACACCCAATGTGGGGCTTGATCTCATGCCCCTGAGAGGGTGACCTGAGCTGAAACGAAGAGTCGGACACTTAACTGACTGAGCCACCCAGGTGGCCCTCACTTACAAGGCTTTAAATATTTGTTCCAGCTTGATAGTCCAGCAACGTATGAGATGTCATCATGGCTATATACTGGCTTCTAGTGAATGTCCTGGGCCTTTCTCTAGATTATCTATAAAATTCTTCTGATCTCTCTATTCTTGTCAAGTATCAAATTGTTTTAAAGCCTGTAGCTTAATAAATAAATAATAAATAAATAAATAAATAAATAAATAAATAAATAAAGCAAGCCTGTAACTTAAGAGTTGGTTTATCAAATAAAAGAAGTCAACTCTTACTCTCTTTCCAAAAATTTCTAGGCTTCTCCTGCACATTTACTCTTCTAGATGAAATTCAGAATCAGCTTCTTAAAGATAGAGCTATAAATAATTTGAACGCAATACATTATTTTAATAATGTAATTATTTCATAAGACATTTGAAAAAGAGTGACCCTTTATTGGTTGAAACTCTTAACAATATGAAGCTAGAATGACCAAAAGTTACCAAAAAAAAAAAAAAATCACCAATGACCAATTAATGCCTAAAAGTTAAAAAAATAAACAACAAAGAAAACTTCCAAAGTGGGTAAGATTTTTTAAAAGCCCACTAAAATCCTCAAATTATGGATCAAAAAAGAAAAATAAAACTCCAGTTTATTAATGCTTAGGAAATATTAGAAGAATATTTTATATTTAATATAGGTACTTCCTATATAAATGTGATGTTAGCAAAAATGTGTTCATCAATAAAGAACTCCAAAGGGCTCAACAGGAAGTTCTCATATAGTATCAATCAGGTTACTCTTGAAAAGGGATGTGGCAGGTCTAGGGGAAGAGAGAAAAGAAGACGGTGATGGGGGACATCTGGGTGGCTCAGTGTTAGAGTCTCTGCCTTTGGCTCCGGTAGTGATCCTGGGAGGTCCTGAAATCAAATCCCACATCAGGCTCCCCAGGGGGAGCCTGCTTCTCCTGCTCCCTCTATCTCTGCTTTTCTGTATCTCTCATGAATAAATAAATAAAATCTTTTAAAAAAAAATGATAATGAAGAAGAAGACAGTGATGGGTAAAGGACTGTCTCAAGGAGCTATACTATTTATAAAAGCAATAGTTGGCATATCCAATAAACATTCATCCAAATTAATTTATGAAAGTTGGCAAGTAATTGGAGGAAGGGCTATGTAAGAAAAAACATGATTCATGGAGAAATTTGCAGATTAAGCAGCCCACGGCACTAGCTGGCAAGCTACTGAGTTACAACACATTGTCTAGTTTCTTTCTTACCTTGGCATCCAGCCTTCAATAATGGTTCATGAAGAACGCTAAAGTCACTTTAAGTAAAGAAGCAACCAGACTGGATAGGGTAATTAGAACAGATTGTGTTGAAAATAAAGTTTGACTTAGTTTTTAAAAAAGAAAACTGAGACAGATTGCCAAGAGCAAATATAGCCTGTTATTAGAGGCAGACTCAAAACAAATACACAAGGTACAAGTTACTTCTGTACAGACAGCCTTTATAAAAAGGAGATTTTTTGGAATCAAGGAAGCACATATAGCTCTTCCTCTTAAATATGAAATTCTATTCTTGGGGTGAGATTTGTAACTATGCAAGGAAGATTTCTAAGAGCCTCACAACATAGCAATTAAGTTATTTCCCTTCCATGACTTTACTCAAGTTCACTGGACTTTTAAAAACAAATATGTATATTAGAACCAAAGCAGAAAAAAATTTAAAGTTTAAAAAAGAAAGAATGTCATTCACTCTAACAACTAGGAATACTGTGCTCTAATTCTGCAGGACCACTGAACTGGATTATAGTGCCAAGACAGAACCTCACAATTGGCCACAATAAAATGCAGTTTTTCCATGAGCTCCTTTCTTAAAAAAGAAAGAACAGGGGCACCTGGGTGGCTCAGTGGTTCAGCATCTGCCTTTGGCTCAGGGCGTGATCCTGAGGTCCTGAGATTGAGTCCTACATGGGGCTCCCCACACAAAGTGTGCTTCTCCCTCTGTCTCTCTCTACCTCTCTCTCTGTGTCTCTCATGAATAAGTAAATAAAATCGAAAGAAAGAAAGAAAGAAAGAAAGAAAGAAAGAAAGAAAGAAAGAAAGAAAGAAGAAAGAAAGAAAGAAAGAAAGAAAGAAAGAAAGAAAGAAAGAAAGAAAGAAAGAAAGGAAAAGAAAGGAAAGGAAAGGAAAAGAAAAGAAAAGAAAAGAAAAGAAAAGAAAAGAAAAGAAAAGAAAAGAAAAGAAAAGAAAAGTCACACTAGAATCAGTGTGAAACTGAAGTAAAAGACATGAGTACCAATGTTCTAAGGCCTTCACAGAAAGTCAGTGGTGACACAAAAAGAAATGACTTAAACAGACTATACCAAATAGCAACAAACCACATATCAATCTGTGGTTGAAATCTTGCTAAAGGTGCTCAAAGTAAGATCACACCATAACTTTCTTAAAGCCTCATTTAGAATTAGTGAAATCTCAAATATGCTCATGAATGAAATTTACTTTTGTTCAATTAGCATAAAATGCCTTTCCTGTATAATCCTGTATTTTATAAATCTAGGTAAACAATATGGAAAAAATTAGGCATTTCTATACAATGAAGTGGCAAACAAGAGGCCATGATAACAGTCTACACACATCAAATATACTAACTGCCATTACCACTAGCAATAATGGTTTCTTATCAAGGGGCTAGACATCTAAGCCTAACTGAAAATATAAATACAGAAATCTAAAGCAAATAAATAACCTCTTACCATCAAATTTAAATTTTGTTGCTTGAATTTCACCTGATAATTCCCTAAAAATCTATTAGATAATCTAAGCATTTTAATTAAGATACTAATTTCCTACATAGAGTCTATAATTAGTTTATATTTTATTTTACATTGGCTAAATAATTTTTTTACAAATAGTAAACTACAATATTAAGAGCTTTATTCCTATTTCTAACAAATGCTTACTTTTTCAAGAAAAAAGCACCCTTATGAAAAACAAATATAAACTCTAAAACATCAATTGAGTTTAATACTTGGAAGGAACAGAATAAATTAAATAGAATACATAAATTATGAAAATCAGATATTCACATTTTACTTACAGATAATGCATATTTGAAATAACAGAAGCCTTATTTCCTCTTATATCTTTTACTGTATTGTTTGCTATATATTGTGAGTGTCAATAATAAATGTGCAGCTTGTTTTCAGAAGTGTTATTTAAACTAAATACCCAAATACTTACAGTTTCTAAAATGTCTAATTTCTGATACTTAGGTTTCATTAAAATCCATGCCCAATTTAACCATTTGCATATCATCACTGATTTTCTGGGGCTTCATTAAATAATCAGTGCCTGGTTAGATAGTACACTTTAAGTATTTGATGCCTATTACATGTGTAACCCTATGACAGCTATTGATGAACTACCTCAAGTTGAGAATCAGTCTTCCTGATGAGGGACAGGATGGTCCCTTACCCTTGCCTATCACAGACCTCCTCTCAGCATCCTTCCTCAGGAGCATCTTCCTCAGGAGACCTCCTCTCAGCATCCTTCCTCTGTTTTCAATATTCATCTGTGTCTCACCTAACCAAGGTCCTAAACACTATCCTAACAGGGAAGGAGAGATTATAGTACAAAGGCCAAAAATAACTCTTGTTTAGAAACCAGGAAACAAAGAAACAACAAAACAACATAAAATTGCAAAGGGATGGAAAGCAACAATGAAATCAGAGACAGAACTTCCCCAGAGACTCTGCTGTGTGATATTTTTAGCAGGCGGTCTCATTCTCCATCTGGATGTAGTGCTAAGGTGGGAAATAAAGAGAAAGGGGAACATGCCTTTTTCTTCTGTACATCTACTTCATAAGGATTATGTACTGAAGAGGCAGCTGGGTGGCTCAGTGGTTGAGCGTCTTCATGATCGCAGGGTCCTGGGATCAAGTCCTGCACTGGGCTCCCCACAGGGAGCCTTGCTTCTCCCTCTGCCTGTGTCTCTGCCTTTCGCTCTGTGACTCCCATGAATAAATAAATTAAATATTTTTTTTAAAAAAGAATAGAAAATTTTTTTATCTTCTAGTATTTACAGCTCCAAAAGCTGGAAAGAGTCAGTGTAAATCTAGAAACTTGCCCTTTGAATTCATAAAATTCCCATTTTACACAGCTTGAGTCATATATTTTATCCACTTATTTATCGATTCATTTTATTTTATTTTTTTGGTTACTTACACTTGAAGAAAAAAACTGCCTTCAAGTATTTTGTTTTTTTTAAGAGGTTAATGACAGAGAAAATCACAAATAACGAAATATTTTTAAATTGAAAATCCTCTCCCTTGTTAAGTGTATGCTATTTGCTCTGCTTGACCATGGTTGTTAGGGGAAAATTATTAGGCGAAGCTTCATGTGGACCCTGACCAGGAGGAACTGAAGATGTGAACATTTTCCCCTTCTTGGACCCTGCCCAACGCCTCCTACACATGTTTCAAACAGGGAATAGCAAAGTTTGTTTCTCTAGCTGCAGTCTGAGGCAGGAATAGTGGTTTAGTTTCAAGGATAGAAAAGGGTCTTCCAAATGACTCTTTTAATAAATTAGGTTGAAATGAAAGTCCAGTGGGGGGGAAGAGGACAAATACAACAAATAAGAAAATTATGAAACAGACTGTAGATGCCAAATGTCAATAAGCCACAGATTAATCTGTGGTTGAACTATTCGTAAAGATGTTCAAAATGAAACAGCACCATGAATTCTCAAGATCCTCATTTAGAATTAGTGAAATTTCAAATATGCTTTTTTTGCTCAACTAGCATAATGTGCCTTTCATATAAAGAGAAATAAAAATAATAAATTTTAAATGGAAGTATATTTGTTCTTAAATGATCATGAAGGATTAAAATATATAAAATGAAATGCAGATGTTTCTGAATTAGGCATGAGATCATTAAAAATGAAAATGACCTTAGGTTTCCCTTTAAAAAGAACTGCATCCAGATGAATTAATTATATCTTATTTAGCCTATGCAATTCTTAAATGGCCAACATAAACTAAAATGGAGATTTGTAATGGGGGACTGAAAAACCCTTAAGTATACTTTTGCAACACAATACTATTAGAAGCCCTTAAAGTTCTTTAATCTAACAAAATTGAAGTATAATTTTCTTAAACCAAGAGTTACACTAATAACAGAGCAGCACTAAAAATGAATTCTCTAATCAGGCTGAAGTCAAACATTTTAAAAAACAATCTAAATCAAAAGGGATGAAATTATATAAACAGACCATTACAACTAACTTCTAAAGACAGCCTTTACAAGTTTTCTAAATGTATTCTGTCTACACTGTGTTTGGAGAGCATATATTTTTACTCAAATTTCTGAAATAAGACTACTAATTTCTATAATTGGCATTTCTGACTTGTTATTTTTAATTTTTTTTTCATTATGGATCTGTTTCTGGATTCTTTTTTCACTACATTCACCTCTCTGACTTTTTGTGCAATAATATCCACCATATTAATTAACTATAGTCTTTTTTTAACAAAAATTATATTTGGTCAGGCAAGTCTTTGTGACTTCCATTGTTTTTCATTTACTCCAGGAATGCTCTAAGGCCATTTGTTTAGTTTGACCATATTTTGTGGGAGGCCACAAAAGCAGAAACTTCTATTTTCTCAAATTATTTCTAGTTCTTACTTTGTTCATCAACATTCATGTTTGAATCTTTTTTTTTTTTTTTTTTTTTTTTTTTAATTTTTTATTTATTTATGATAGTCACACAGAGAGAGAGAGAGAGGCAGAGACACAGGCAGAGGGAGAAGCAGGCTCCATGCACCGGGAGCCCGACGTGGGATTCGATCCCGGGTCTCCAGGATCGCGCCCTGGGCCAAAGGCAGGCGCCAAACCGCTGCGCCACCCAGGGATCCCTCATGTTTGAATCTTTTTGTAGAAACCAGTCTTTAAAAAAAAATTTTTTTTAAAATAAAAAAAAATAAAAAGAAACCAGTCTTTAGTGAATGCCTACAAGTGAAAACTGGATCATATGGTAAGTTTATGTGTAATGTTATAAGACACTGTTAAACTGTGTGCAAAGTAGCTGCAGCATTTCACACTGCCTGAGCAACATGTAAGTTCAGTGTACCCCACAATCTCACCAATCATACTGTAGTATGATTGTGGGTTTAATTTAAAATTTTCTAAAGATGTTGAACATATTTTATATATACACTTTTGTGAAGAGTCCAAACTTTTTGTTCACTTTTTTAAAATGTGGGTAGATATACCTTGTTAGGTGAAATTTTCATCTATTCCTTGTGTTCTGAGACTGTTTTATCACAAAGGGGTATTGGATGCTGGCATGTGTTTCTCATGATTTTTTTTTCTTTGATTCTGTTAATGCAGTGAATTATGATGTAGAATTTTAGTTTTTTAAATATTTTAGGAAACTTGCATGCTAGGGAAAAGTCCCATCCAGGCATGATATATTAACATTTTTATATCTACTACTGAATTTGTTAATATTTTGTGAAGGATGTTTACATATATGTTCATGCGGAATGTTAGACTGTAGTTTTCTTATTATATCTTTGCCTCCTTTTGTCAGTATAATGCTGGCCTCATAGAAAGTCACCAAGATTCTGTTTCTTTCTTAAAGATTTCATGGGATTCTTTTTTCTTTTTCTCAGAATGGTGGTGTGAAGAACTCTGTGGACCTATTCTGCCATAAAATAACCATAATTGTAAAAATTATAAATACAGGGGGCACCTGCATGGCTCAATGGTTGAGCATCTGCCTTTGGCTCAGGTTGTGATCGTGGAGTCCTGGGATCAAGTCCTACATTGGGTTCCCTATAGGGAGCCTGCTTCTCCCTCTGCCTATGTCTCTGCCTCTCTCTCTGTCTCTCATGAATAAATAAATAAAATATTTTAAAAAGAATTATAAATATAAACAGCCATTTAATGTCTTTGGAATTGCTGTAATGACATACAGCAAATGAAGAAACATTTGAGAACATAACTAACTCTTGGTAAGAATAGCAAAATTCTGTGGCAACTGAACAACCCTGCTGTCCTCACCCCCAACCAGGGCAAAGTGACAAAAGCTCTACTCTATGTGAGTGTTACTAAGATGATAGGCTTACCCTACCACTAGCACCCATTTAAAATCTACAGTATCTTTTTGGGAGGGACACACCATCAGCATTTCTCACCCCTCAACCAACTTTGTGCTGTAAAGCCAGCTAAGAAGACCAGAGTCCACCTCTCTGATCTACAGTGCTGTTTATAAAATAAAATGATATGGGCCACCATCCAAGACATGCTGCCAGCTCCAGAAGAGTGGCTCAGATACTTTGCCCAGGGAGAGAGACAGGCCAAAAAAACAGAGAGCTTCCAAGCTGAACCCGACATTTGAGAGATAGAGTGGGGAAGATCAAGATTAAGGCTATTCTTGAAAATAGTGGAGGCTTTGGTAATTATAAGGAAGCAGGTAACTCTAAGACCAATAGAACAAGAAGGTAACCACAGTCTAGCTAGTTTAGCAGAGAGATTCAAGGAAAGAAATAGCTAAGAATAATTCTTTGGGGTCAGAAAAATCAAAGGACCAGCCTCAAAAAAGCACCCAGACATAGAGGCCTGAATTAATTAGATCAGATGGGAAGCAATTTTTGCCCTAGGACATTGTTGAAAATAATAGAAGAATCAGCTGGCAATTAGTGGAGCCTAATAACTGAGTGTTCAACTAACAGAGACTGACAGTTTAATAGAAAGATCAGGGAAGGAGAGGAGGAATGCACTGTTAAAACCACTGCCATCTGAGGGTGACTGCACATGCCCAAAGCTATGTACTCTGAGGAGGGACATCAGAAGCTTCATACCATGGGGGACAAATTTCACCAAAATAGTTCAGCCATGTTACTAAACAACCAACCAAGCGGGATCCCTGGGTGGCGCAGTGGTTTGGCGCCTGCCTTTGGCCCCAGGGCGCGATCCTGGAGACCTGGGATCGAATCCCACATTGGGCTCCCGGTGCATGGAGCCTGCTTCTCTCTCTGCCTGTGCCTCTGCCTCTCTCTCTCTCTCTGTCTGTGACTATAATAAATAAATAAATAAATAAATAAATAAATAAATAAATAAATAATAAATAAAAAAAATATTAAAAAAAAACAACCAAGCAAGCAAACAAAAAATAAGCTCCCCCTTATCAATATCTAGAATTTCTATAATACATTAAATATATGACATAAATGTCCAATTGTCAACCAAAAAAATTATGATATGCAAAGAAACAGAAAGCTGTCACTCATACACACAAAAGCGAATGGCAACAGAAGCTGTCCATGAGAGAGGCCAGGTGATGAACTTAGTAGACAAAAACTTCGAAGTAAGAATTATAAATATGTTCAGAGAATTAAAGAAAATCATGCTTTAAGAAGCAAGGAATGGTTTTATAGTAATTCTCTTCAAATAACAAATGTTAATAAAGAGATAGAATGCACAAAAAAAGAAACAAGTGAAAATTCTGGATTTGAAAATTATATTACAGTAATATAAATGAAAAATTCAACAGAAGGGTTCACCAGTAAATTTGAACTGGTAAGGAAAAAAAACTCACAAACTTGAAGATTGATGGACATTATGAAATATGAGAGAAGAAAAATCAAGATAAATGAACAGTTTCCAGCAAATGTACACATACTAATATAAAAGCAAAGGTGTACTAGAAAAAAAAAGAGAATAAGGAGCAGAAAAAAATTTTGGAAGGAATAAGGGCTGAAACTTTCCAAATTTGATAAAAACAATATTAATCTATATATCCAAGAAGATCAATGAACTCTAGTAGAATAAACACAAAGAGATCCATAGTCATATAAAATATAAATGTTGAAAGCCTACAATAAAAAGAAAATCTTGAAAAAAGCAGGAGAAAATGAATTATTGTGGGAAAAAAGAACCCTAATAAGGTCAACTGCTGACTTCTCATCAAGAACTGTTCAAAGTACTCAATAAAAAAACTGTCCAAGAGTCTTATATCCAGCAAGACTATCTTCAAAATTAAAGAAGAAATGAAGATATTGCTAGGTAAACAAAACTGAGACAATGTGTTGCTGGCAAATCCACCTTATAAGAAATACTAAAAAAAGTTCTTTAGGATTAAAACAAGTAATTACAGGGACACCTGGGTGGCTCAGCAATTGAGTATCTGCTTTGGCTCAGGGCATGATCCTGGGATCGGGGATCGAGTCCCACATTGGGCTCCTTGCAGGGGGCCTGCTTCTCCCTCTGCCTGTGTCTCTGCCTCTCTCTCTCTCTCTCTCTGTGTCTTTCATGAATAAATAAATAAAATCTTTTTAAATAAAGCAAGTGATCACAGTTATTTGAAACACATGAAAAAGTAAAGAGTATCAGTAAAGGTAATTATTTTATCATAAAAGACAACATACATGCATATTTCTTTTTTTCATAACTGATTTAAAAGCAATTTTATAAAATAATATTTATATAATTATATTGTTGGGTCTCTAGTATATAGAAATGCAATATATTTGACAATAACAGCACAAAAGAGGTGAGTTGGAGCAAAGCTATATTGACATGATGACACCAGATGGTAACTGGAATTGAATTCACAGAAAGAAATAAAGAGAACCAGAAATGTTAAAAAGAAAGTTAATATAAAAAAACTCTACAATTATATACTTGCCGTCCTTTCTTCTCTCAACTTTCTCAAAATAAATAAAAGTATACATAGTAGTTATAAAAATTATTGTACCACTTATTTATCTGAAATGTATAATACCAATAGTGCAAAAAGGAGGAAGATGGAATAGGAATTATTCAGGAATAATAATTCCTCTATCTCTGGAATTAAGCTGGTATAAATACTTAGTAGAATTTATGAGTGAAGACATTGGGACTGGTATTTTCTTTAATGAGAAGGGTTTTAATTATTACAAAGATATTTATGTTTTCTACTTCTTCTCATGTCAGTTTTACAGTTTATATCTTTCAAGGAAAACATCAGATTATAAATTGCTAAGTTTATTAACATAAAGTTGTTCATTATATTTCATTACTATCATGCTAATATCTATAGATTTACTAGTGATTCCCTATTTGAGCCCTAATATTGGCAATTTGTATTTTATCATTTTTTTCTGGATCTGTCTAGAGAAATTTATCAAGTTTATTAATAACTTTCAAAGAATCAACTTTTGCTTTCATTTTTATTATTTTTGTTCATTTTCTATTTAATTGAGAAATTAAAATGACTATCATTGTCATTATTTTCTTCAACTTATATTGGACTTAATTTGCTTTGATTTTGTTAGCATCTTAATGCAAAAATCTTACATAATTGATATTGAATTTGTCTTCTTTCCTAAAATAAGCATTGAAAGGAAATATAAATATCCTTCTAGGCACTGCCTAACTGCATCTCAGAATTTTCATATGTCATGTTTCCATTATCATTTCAAACTATTTTCTCATTTTCCTTGAAATTTCCTCTCTCTGAGCTAAGGATTATTTTTGAAGTGTATGGTCTAATTCCCAATTATTTGGGAGTTTTTCTGATATATTTATTTCTAATTTAGTTCTATTATGGTCAGGCAATATACTTTGTCATTATTTCACTATTTTTAAATTTGTTGAGATTTATTTCATAGTCCAGAATACTCAAGTGTTACATTCATACTGATTTTCTACTTAATCTTTGAGTTACTAAGGGAAAAATGTTGAACATTCCATTTAATGATGTATGTCTATTTCTTTTCTCAATTCTATTAGTTTCTGCTTTATGTATTTTAAAACTTTCACCTTCTTTTTGCTTTTATCTTATCTATCTCTATTTTTATCTCTCTATATATTTAAAGTGTGTTTGTATTTGATCTTGCTTTCCATCCAGTTTGACAATTTGCCTTTGAAATGAAGTTTAGACTATTTCCATTTAATGTAATTATAAATATGGTTAAGTTTAAGTCCACAGTGTTGCTATTTATGTCCTACTTTTTCTATTTTTTTAATCTCCTTTTCCTATTTTCCTACTTTCTCTGGTTTTAATATTCATAGTATCCCATTTTATCCTCTATTGGCTTATTAGCTACACTTATTCTTTTTTTTTTTTTTTTTTTTACTGGTTTAGTGGTTTACCACAGTCTATCTTAAAATAATATTGCACCACTTCACACATAACTTAAGACTTTTAAAACTGTATATTTCCATTTTCTCTCCTCTTTGCTATTTTTTTCTTTTTTTTTCCCTGCCCCTTGCCCCTCCTCTTTGCTGTTTTTGAAATATATTTTAGTTTTACATGCTAAAACCCCCAAAATATATAGCTATAATTGTGGCTTTAAGTCAAGATTTCTCTTTTAAAAATATTAAAATAATATTGTTAACAATATTTTTTAAATATAGAATCAAAAACTTCTTATTTATTCTCATATTTACCACTAATATTATTTTTCTTTTATTTTTTGTAGGTCTGAGTTTCCATTTTTTAAAAAAAGATTTTATTATTTATTTGAGCACATGAGTGGGAGGCAGGGGAGGAGCAGAGGGAGAGGGAGAAGCAGGCTCCCTGTTGAACAGGGAGTTTGAAGCAGGGTTAATCCCAGGACCCCAGGATCATGACCTGAGCCAAAGGCAAATGCTTAACCAACTGAGCCATCCAGGCGCCCCTCTGAGTTTCCATTTGAAATCACTTTCTTTCAGCCTGAAAAACTTTAACATTTTCTATAGTGCATGTCTGTGGTGGTAAATTTTTTTTCTTTGACAAAGACGTCTGTCTTTATCAGTCAGACATCATACATACTTTATCAGTATCAGTATCATACATACTTCATTTATGAATAACATTTTCACTGTACACAGAATGGTTGAGAGCACAATTTCCCCCCATTGTTGGTTGTCAGTGGCCACTCTTATCTTTGACTCCTACATGTAAATGTCTTTTTTCCTCTTGGTGCCTGAGTGTCTGACATCTTGATTATGGCATATCTTCATGTGGTTTTCTTTGTTTACCCTATAAGGGAGGTTCTGGGCTTCTTACATCTGCAGCTTTTCAGTGTTCATGAAAATTCAGCAAGATTTCAGTCATTACCTCCCCTAACCATCACCCCTGTTTTCAGACTGCAATTACATGTAGGTTAGAATACTAGGTAATGTCCCATAGATCACAAAGGCTTTTTATCTCCCCCTTTCTTTTTTTTTTTTTTTTTCCTTTCTGCTCAATCTGGACAGCTTCAATTTTCTTGTCTTCAAGTCCACTGATCTTCACTTCCACACATTTTACTTCTAATCTGCTGTTAACCATAGTATTATATATTTTTCACTACTGACATATTTTTCAGTTCTAGAAGTTACATTCAGTTCTTTTCTATAGTTTGAATTTCTTTCAATGTTATGTTCAGGTTTTCCTTGATATTTTTGAACATATTTGTAGTATTTGTTTTAAAGTTTTTACCTGTTAATTCCATCACCTTCACTATTTCTGGGTCTGTTTCTATTGACTGATTTTTCTTCTGATAATGGATCACATTTCCTTGCTTCTTTACATATCTAGTAATTTTTTACTGGATGCTAGATATTATTAATTTTATATTTGAATTCCTAGAACAAATCTCTTCCATTAATGAATGTTGAATTTTCTTCTGGCATACAGTTAATTTACTTATAGACCAATGTGAACCTTTCAAGCCCTGCTTTTGAACTTTTTAGGGGTGCGCCTAGGGTAGCTCTTATTCTGGGGCTAGTCTAGCCATCTTCTAATGCATAACCCTTCTAGGAGCTTTACTAAATGCCTCAGGTTTCAACAAAGTTTCTCCATTTTGGATGGTCAGAAATCAAGCATCTCTCAATCCAGCACAAACTCTGATAATTGTTCAGAGTACAATTTTTTAGCAATTCTTTCCCTGGTTCTTTGCCCAACTACCTGAAATCTTGCTCCATACATATCCAGCATGGTTTTCAATCAAATACTCAAGGGAACCCCTATGCAGATTTCTGATGCTTTCTTTCAACTTAGCATCTCTTCTCTGCAAATCTCAGCCACATTTGCTTTTCCAGTCTTTTCAGTTCAACATGATTGCTGACCTCCATGGGAATACCTTCCTTATGCCTGTGAGCGAGAGACTGCTTCCAAGGATAAAACTGAAGTGATTGTAAAGCTCCCCTTAGTTATTTCCTTTCTCAATGTCACAGTCCTAAGCTCTTTTCCAATGTCTATACAAAAATATATTTTATATATAAAGATGTATAAAAATATATTTTATTCAGTTTTCTAGTTATCTGTGGTATAAAAACATGATGACACAAGTTATTCTCATAGCCAGAAATAAAACTCCAGGATTACTTTTATGTACACTGAGATCTAAGAACCTCTTATAGTGTTTTCTGAACTTTGTTTTGATAAGAATCACTTTAGTACTTGTTATTAAAAAAATAGTTCTCAAGAGCTCATTCTCAGAGTTTTTGTTTTAAGATGAAGGTGATGTTTATCATCAGAATATTTGGAGGAAATATTAAAAAAATAAAAGTACCCAAACTATCCTTTTCTCTCAGGTGGCAGATTAAAATGTTCCCTACTCAAATAGACTTTTTTCTTTATAAAAGGTCTTCTCTTTCATTATTAACATCTCATTTATATTCTTCATAGCACTAACAAAAATGGATAAATGTCTTTCTCCAACATTAGACTATAAGCACCACGATGACAGAGTTTTTCTGGTACTCTATTGAATGCCCAAAACCTACAAAACAAAAAAGAGGCACTAATAGGTTTAGATTATTTTAACTTGGGCCTGGCCCAAAGTAACATAATATCTATCGGATTAATAAATGACTGCATGAAAAAACTTAAGTTCTGTACACTTATGCACATACAGGTACACACATACAAAATGACAAAAGGCCATCTTTTCACATGATGATCTAGAAAGTACCTCTTCAAAGTGTGGATGTCTGACTTAATTTCAATAAAATATAATAAGGTACCAAATTCTGCATTCCAATAAAATATTAATGAGAAAGGCATTATCACCTAATAGATATTTCTTAATGTGTAGTTTCTAACATAAATTTTCACATTACTTTTCTAATGTCAAGCTAGCATTTTTTAAGGTATTATTGACACATAATTGACTCATTTAAGTATGCAGTTTGATGCTGTTTGGTAATTTGTATATGATCATATAACCACTAAATCAAGATATAAAACAATTCTCTCACCCTAAAAGGTTTCAAAATTCTTGGGAAAATGCCATAAAATATTGGTAATGTTAGCAACAAGAAACCCATGATAAAAAAAAATCAAAAGGAAAGAACTTAGCAGAAATATTTTAATGGGTATGGTAAAATTATATGTATTTGTCAAATGGCAAAACATCCCCAGTGACCTCATATTTTTTCCTCTGAAATAATACTATAAATTCCAATCCTACTCAGAGAGCAGATGCTTTTGCAATCACTGGAGTACTATGAGGAAAGAAAGACATATAGGCATGAATTTCCTACATTAGAAGAGTATGAAGAAGTACATTTAGACTGCTTTTCCATCTTGCCCTTTTTTTTTTTTTAATTTTTATTTATTTATGATAGTCACAGAGAGAGAGAGAGAGAGAGGCAGAGACACAGGCAGAGGGAGAAGCAGGCTCCATGCACTGGGAGCCCGATGTGGGATTCGATCCCGGGTCTCCAGGATCGCGCCCTGGGCCAAAGGCAGGCGCCAAACCGCTGCGCCACCCAGGGATCCCCCCCATCTTGCCCTTTAAGTAAAAAAATAAAATGAAACAACTCTTAAGTAATTTTCTGTTCTGTTGCAAGTACACTAAATAACAGCCTTTTATATGAGAGCTAGAAGGGTTGTTCCAGCCCCAAGAACATGAAAGGAATCACCCTGTCAGCCTGCTACTCCACTGCAATTGTGGGCAGCTCAAGGAAGGAAGGAACAATGCTATGCTATTAGGGCAACAGAGAAGCCCAGCTTCCCACAATGCTCAGCTTCCCCTGACCCCACCCACATATACAAAACTGCAGTGGTTTCATGGCCCCTTCTGTGTCCACGTTATCTCCAGCACAGTAACATTAAAGGGTTAACTTGAACAACTTGTTTCGAGGTGACTCATTTTTTTTCTATCATCCTATGCTTCCTTCCCTCATGACAGATTCTATCTTACTTACTAGACATAAATATAAAAACAGAATAACCAATAACACGTGAGAAGTGAAAGTAGGATTTATTGTCTGTGAAAACCACTTTGTTTACCTGAAATGTGCATTTGAGAGCCTCTATGGCTACCTACTGGATTTTTGTGCTTCTGAATGCCACCTGTAATTTCTAGTCTTTGATCTCTTGAAAGGGATATAATTTTATAGAGAAAAATTGCCGTAATTGGAAAACAATGAGAAAAAGCAATGTCACTATTAAGAGTGAACAAATCAGGCAGGACCAATTCAGATAAATAACAGAATGTAATCTGTAGCATCACCAGAAAAGGAGAAATCACAGCTAAGATTGGATTATGAGGGAAGTCTGAGAGGCATGTTGGTGGCTCAGTGATTGAGCATCTATCTGCCTTTGGCTTAGGTCCTGATCCCAGGGTCCCAGGATCGAGTCCCACATCGGACTCCTTTCAGGGAGCCTGCTTCTCCCTCTGCCTGTGTCTCTGACTCTGTGTATTTCATGTTCATCAGCAGCAAATGCTTAATACCAGACTGATTTAACTAAATTTTGACTCTTGGTTTTTAGTCTCCTGGGTCAGTAGTGATAAACATATGTAGAAACCTTACCAACTCACACCTCCTCGGCTCCCCTCCATCCTTGCTACTGACCATCAGGAACAGACACTAGCAGCTAAAGGACACAAAGCCAAAAGAGGTATTGATATTTTACTATGCAGGTCAGTCAAGAAATATGGTAACAATAGTAGAAATGAATATACGTGTGATATTTTTAAATGGGACATAAGTAAAAAGAAAAATCTGGTTCTCCCTTTATGCCTACATCATCAGTAAAACCTAAAATACTAAGTGGCAGTAAATATCCCCATAGACAGGGACGCCTGGGTGGTTCAGTGGTTGAGCGTCTGCCTTCGGCTCAGGTCGTGATCCTGGAGTCCCAGGATCTAGTACCGTATCAAGTTCCCTGCATGGAACCTGCTTCTCTCTCTACCTGTGTCTCTGCCCCTCTCTCTCCCCATGTCTCTCATGAATAAATAAATAAAATCTTTAGAGGAAAAAAAATCCCCATAGACATTCTATCAGTTCCCACAGCAGAAAATATTCTACACCATCTCTTATTAGATAGTTTCATTACAAATATGCAACTGGAATTTCAGAGGGCTAGCAACTAGCACTCTTCTCCTAAATCTGGGCAACAATTAGCATCTGAAAGTGAACATACAGAATTGAGAAGGAAATAACTCCCGAACAGGGCTCTGTATATTATTTCATGCTCAAAAACGTAAAACAAAATAAAAGGGAAATACAAAGGAAAAAAGAGAAAAACTGTATCAAAGTGAAAGAAATAGGGGCACCTGGGTGGCTCAGTTGGGTAAGCATCTGCCTTTGGCTCAGGTCATGATCCCAGGGTCCTGGAATCCAGCCCTGAGTTGGGTGCCTTGCTCAGCGGGGAGCCTGCTTCTCCCTCTCCCCTCTGCTCAAGCTCTCCTATCTCTCTCTCTCTCACAAATAATAACATCTTTTTTTTTTAAAGTGAAAGAAAAATTCAAGAATCACAGCTAAATAATAGAGAAAAGAGGCCAGTAAGATCTGAGTAAATATTGTTTTTCTCAGGATTTGAATTCTGGATTAAAATATAAGTAAAATTATTTTTCACAGTGATACATCACTGAGCAGGAGTTTTTCCAAGCTGGCATAGACTCCCCATACACCAGGTTGACCATGAGAGGTGTCACCTACTGCTCACCCCCTGCAGGACGCACCTTGTCTAAGAAGATTCATACTAGAAGCCCAGTGTTATGAGCATGACTCTAGGTAATATTACAGCCTCTCTCTGGCCATTCTTTTGCTATCCTCGTACAAACTAATTTATTTGGGCATTATTACAGTAAGAGGTATAATTAGCAGTCATTTGTAGAATAAAGTATTGACGCCAAAAGCCAATTTTCTGAAAGTACCTCTAGAGCAGCACCTGTACCATTCATGTTTATAAATCAGGTAATTGTACATCTAGCCACTTCAGTGTATATGTAATTAGTCTAATTTACATATGTCAATTATCTTATATACAGTTTGCCAACTTCCTGCTTTCCTTTATCCCCCCCATGTTGTAAATTGAGATAGATCAGATTTTCAAAATACCATTTTAATAAACTACCAGGTTTTTTTTTCTCTCAAGTCATTTAGGGATATTTCTAATTCCTCCATCTGATAGTAAAACACAAGGACAAAGTTCAAAGAAGCTGTTAAGTCTGTACTGATTCATTAGCTCGGGAAGCTGCTTTGTACTGGATGTTCCAAACCCTTTTAATCAAATCTTTTCTGCTGTCAGAAAAGAACATTTAACTATGTTCAGGTGTCTCCAACTCTTGCCTAATTCCAAGTGACAATACTGAGAAATGACAATATAATTAGAACACGGATTTGATAGACATAAAAGAAAATGACTGATCTCACTCAATTTTTTTAAAGTCTGGGCAAAGATCTATCTATACCTTGTGCCCTTGCCCATGTAGGCCTACTTTAAGCAGAATACCTGTGACTCCATTCAAATGTTAATATACCAATGATTCCACATAGAAAAAATTAAAGATGCATCATTGAAAATTTTTTAAGGATATAAATATACAGAATTTTATTCAAGACTGCATTAAGAATCAGCACAGCATTAGATCTCAAATACACATGCACGAACATGAAGTAAACTTTGAAAATTCTCCATTTATTCAAGGCAAAATGTTTTGAGTTCATAATGTACATTCTATTACTTAGGTAAAGTTCAGATAACTAAAAGTTTTGCTTTGTTTAATGTGATTTAACTATAAATATAAGGCAATCTTAATAGAGAAAAACAAAGTAATTCTCAAATCATAATACACTGCCTATTTTTAAAGAACACAACTGATTACTTAAAAAACTTTTAAACTTCGGGGGATCCCTGGGTGGCGCAGCGGTTTGGCGCCTGCCTTTGGCCCAGGGCGCAATCCTGGAGACCCGGGATCGAATCCCACATCGGGCTCCCGGTGCATGGAGCCTGCTTCTCCCTCTGCCTGTGTCTCTGCCTCTCTCTCTCTCACTGTGTGCCTATCATAAATAAATAAATAAATAAAATTAAAAAAAAAAAAAAAACTTTTAAACTTCTATAAAGTAATGTAATACATACTTTCGGGTTTTGAAAAGGTTCTGGAAAATACTATCTCACAATTCTGAAAGGCTCCATGGTTCAATGAAATGTGGCAGACTAAACGTATAAACGTATTTCCTCTCACTCATGAATCTCCATTAAAATGCTGGTAACGGAGGATGCCTGGGTGGCTCAGTGGTTGAGCAGCTGCCTTGGGCTCAGGTCGTGATCCCAGGGTCCTGGGATCAAGTCCTGAATCAGGCTCCCTGTGGGGAGCCTGCTTCTCCCTCCACCTATGTTTCTGCCTCTCTCTTTGTGTCTCTCATGAATAAACAAATACAAAATGTTAAAAAATTTTGGTAAGGAAATCAAAAAGTGGGGATCCCTGGGTGGCGCAGCGGTTTGGCGCCTGCCTTTGGCCCAGGGCCTGATCCTGGAGACCCGGGATCAAATCCCACGTCGGGCTCCCAGTGCATGGAGCCTGCTTCTCCCTCTGCCTGTGTCTCTGCCTCTCTCTCTCTCTGTGTGACTATCATAAAAAAAAAAAAAAAAGATATCAAAAAGTTTAAACCCCAAGAAAAAAGAATGGAAAAAGGGGAGAGCAGTGGACAGGAGATTTCAACAGAGGTTTTCAATATGGAAAGCAGATGATGTCATAGAGATCAGTTTAGCGGGGAGGGCTGATTTGGAAGTGCAGAGGAAGCCACAAAATAAAGCTCTAGGTGAGGGCTATTTTGTAGTTACCTGGGCACATCTACCCAGAAGCTGGGAGAAGAGGGGGCAGGACACAGGGACCTTTTGAAGTCTCTAATCAAAAGATTGACACCCTCCTCATCTCACATACAAAATATCAACATCACACTACACACACAACACACACACACACACACACACACACACACACACACACAGATCCAGGCAAGAAACTGGAGGTTTTATTGCCTAGAGAAACTGAACTGAATGGACACAAGATTTGGTGACATCAGTACAGTGGATAATGAGAAGAAGGCATAGACCACTGAATGGTGTCTAAAACAGGGGAGTGAACTGGAAAGGGGAGATACTCGGGAAAGAGTGGGTTTCTAGGTAGGTGAGCAACAGAGGTATCAGAGAGGTAGGTCTGATACATGGCTGACCTCCTCTGTGGAGCAGGAGGACAGAGGGTCCTAGGGGCACAACTAGCAACCTTGCCAAAATTCAGAACACAGGGGCACCTGGGTGGCTCAGGTCATGACCCCGGGGTCCTGGGATCAAGTCTTTCATGGAGTTCCAGGCTCCACTGGGATCCTACTTCTCCCTTCCCTCATCCCCCCTGCTTATGATCTCTCTCACTCTCTATCAAATAAATAAACAAAATCTTTTTTTAAAAATTCAAAACACAGATTACAAAATGAAAGAGTAGAGAAGCTCAGCCATACATTTCCAGGCACACATCAAAAGCACGGATCTGCTCAGGAGAAGGTAGTCCCACTGAACTGGGTCTACATTACTACTGCTCTGTATTAAAAGCCTTTCAGTTCTACATGCTTTTTGTTATGTGAATGTATTTATTTTGCAAAAGGTAAAAATGATTAAGTCTATCTGAAATTATATTAAGTAACAAGATAGGGTAACTTCATAAATAATACTACCAATCATTTAAAACATACAAAAAAAGATGAAGGAACTGTTAAATGTTAAGAGGGGTTCTTTTTATAGTTTCAAGTGTTTTCTACAATGATCATCCATTTTAAAGTCATTTAAAAATCATTCAAAAACCATAATAGAAAAAAAAGTATGAAAACAGTACTATTTATATGTATGTCACTGCAGAAAAACCAACAGGACATTCTGAAAGAAATACAATAATCAAATGCTAAAAAGAATCATAACGAACACAATAAATGTTATTACAGTCAACCAATAAAGGTTTTACTAGTCCTGAGTTTGATAGAAGCAACTATTAAAAACACTTGTAAATTTTATCAAAATAAGTAATTACCTCATTTTAATAATATTCAATGAAAATTAGAAAAACTACATTCTTCTAGGGCTGGCAGTTACTTTAACAGGGCACCTTCCCCTATGCATTCCTGCATATTAGAGACCACCAAATCAGAGAGAACTGTCCAAACCTCCTCTCAGGAGACTCTACAGCTTTTCCTTTTGACAACTTATTTAGTATTCCACACCATTTCTGATAAGGTTTTACCCCATAAATGTAAATACCTGGTTCTGCAGTTTATGGCATTAGTATTCAATGAGGACAGAAAAAAGATCACAGCTTACCATTTTTGTCTAATGAAGCCTCACATTAATTTTCCCTTATGCCCTAGCACCTGGCACAGACCCTCCGACACGTGTTAGCTGAGCAAAACACGGATGAATAAATCAGTATTATAATGGAGTCCCTTTTAAGCTTGTTCTTCTGCAAGGAAAAGCATCCTTGTTTCTTGAGTCATTCACTGTGGAGATGTTTCCCTTTACTCTTTAATAGTCTTTGAGGCTTTTTTTTTCCTTTGAGGCTTTTCTTTAATTTCCTAATGTGTCTTAAAAGGATAAGGCCAGTACTGGACAGAATATTTTGCTGAGGCCATCGCCAGCCAGGAACATAACAAAGGAACGGCTTCACGGTGTCGATGTCATATGAACATTCGGTCCTTCCGAGAGGACACTAAATTTCCACACGTAATGTTGAAACACTTACCTCGAGAACCAACCATAGCTTGTCTCCGTTTGTTTTATCCTTCTTAAAGTACATCCCGTAGAATCTGACCACATTAGGGTGGTCAGAAAGCGTTTTTAAGATGTTATACTCTGCTTCAATCTCTTCGTCCATATCCTAGTTACAAAAAGTCGTAAGAAGAAAGCAGTGAGAAAAACATGAATTATGGCAAAGAGACATATTAGAGACCACCAAATAGAGAATTTAATTTTGTCAAAGCAAGCCATTGTTCTAATGGCTTTAATTGTGCTCAATAGTATGTACTGAAATTTCTCATGTCATTATTTAAGGGGAGAGGTTGTGATTTTCCTGCTAATCAAATACATCTCTAATTATGTTGATTTCATCGAGTTAAAAGGGGACAAATAAAAGACTATCTTTGTATACAATTAGAAACATACACAAAGAACAATTCCAGAGAATCTTCCTTTCCTTGCAGTGTTAACTTTGTTTCAGTGGCAAAGCCATTGATATGAAATAAAAACCTAGCCGGTTCATTTTGTTTCTTTGAAACATAGGATATTTAGAAGCTTTCAAAAGCTAGTCATATAAGCAATAAATTCCTATCTTTCCAAAAAAGTAAAATAAAGTTATACATAACATGGCATACAGCTTTAGTTAGCGAAAGGCCCATTTGCCAGAAGTAGAAGAGGTTGCTACCCTGTCAACAAAGATGCAGGATAACCACTTAGTCATGTTTTTAGAATTTAGAAAACCACAATATGTGAAACAACTCAGAGTAATAAGAAGAGTAATTAGAAGGCTTTCTAATACTGTTTTTACAGTAACATTTAGTGTTCACATTGTTTTATGACAAAATCATGTACTCAGAGAGCCAGAAAGAATTTTAGAGGAGAACTCTAATTTTAGAAAAAGAATCTAAAGCTCAGAGACGTTGGTCACAGAGCTGGTTAGTGTAAGATCCACGACCAGACTGCAAGTTGACTGTTTCCCACCTTCTAAGCCCGTTCATTTTTTCCCTTTCTCAGATAGAAACTTACCATATCAAAATTCATAATAGATTCTTTTAATAAAAAAGCCACTCTGCAAAATGCTTAGGATGCATTTAAATTTATTTTATTAAGATTATAATCTCTCAGTTATAAATCTTTTTTATTTAGCTTGTGACATGATAAATGAAGAGGAAATAAATAATTCTTAGAGAAACATACATGTACTATGACAAGAATCAGCACTGTAAAAGAACAAATTTTATACCAGTTATAAAACCAATATATTTCATTAAAGCAATAAAACCAAATGTGATTTTTAAGGTTCATATCATATGAAACATGAGTAAATTATAAAAAAAATAATGGCCATATGTATTCATAATCCATTTTTCCTTCTCCATTAAGAAGTAGAGGAATGGGAGAGACATAGCTGGTTATGGGGCCAGACACGGGATCCAGGGGGAGTCCTTTCTCTAGCCACCAAGAATCCCAAACCTTACTTGCAAAGACCAAAGGAGAGAGGTACAGTCACTTTGGTATAGCTTGGTTTGTGTCTCCCTTTAGTTTAAATGGTAAGAACTGGGGCTCCTGGGTGGCTGAGTCGGTTAAGCAGCTGCCTTCAGCTCAGATCATGATACCAGGGTCCTGTGATCGAGTCCTGAATTGGGCTCCCTGCTCAGTGGAGAGCCTGCTTCTCCCTCTCCCTCTGTGCCTCCCCTCCACTGCTCTCACTCTCTCTCACTTTCTTGGTCTCTCTCAAATAAATAAATAAAATCTTTTTTTTTAAATGGTAAGAACTTTCCAACAGGTGAATATGGAAACATTCAGCATCAGTTAAGCCTATATATAGCTGTCTTTTTTTTTCTTCCAGTGTATCTAACTTATTGCTTGAAAATAAACCCCCACTCTCCCTTCTCCTCTGCTCATAATAATATGAAACACTATAGTTATAATTGGTTTAGCAGAAATGAACAATAAAAAGGAAAGACCAACCCTAAGATATTCAGAGGCCTTTGCAGTATCCTACAGTTTGTTAGTGTAGAGCTATGAAAGGGACCAGGAGTCCCACGTCTTTCCCAGACATATCACGTCACCTCTGTCATGGCACACTCCATCAAGGCAAGAGTCAAATAACTGGAGAAACTGCTCTCAGTAGAACTTTGGGGATTATGTGATCACTGAGCTCATTCTGGCTCACCTCTGTGCTATGGGAGAACTATATTTTTCCCAGGAGCTGAAAACATTCCAAAACAGCCAGTTGTCATTCCCAGAAAAGAAAAAAAAAAAAAAAAAAAAAAAAAACCCTCAACTTTTTTATGCTCTTCAAGGCAAAAAAAAAAAAAAAAAAAAAAAGGCTTCAAAAAAAAGCAAAAGAGGATCTCCACTAAGGCATCACTTAAAGAGGCCATAAGGACTGCACGTGCAATTTCAGTTCTTCACAAGGAAACTCACTCTGATTATAAGTGAATATCATTTCTGCTTTGCAAACATTTTGGCAAACCTGAAAATTAATCTCCCCTCTCTGCAAGAACTATAATTTAAAATAAAATATTTCTGCATTAGCTTAAAGACATTCTGCCTAAAGTCTTAAATAAATGCAGGAGAAAAAGAGATCTGGCCAAGATGACATTTTAGAATTATTCCTAGAGCCTTGAGTCCATGTTCTTAGAATTTTTTGAAATAGAAAATAACATTAAGTCAACTGTTGAGCTCTTGAGAGCTCTATTTATTTGTTTACTTATATATTTGTTCATTTATTAAGTATTTATTGGTCCCTATAAGTTAAGTGTATAAACAAGAAAAACCTAACAAATAGACTTTTTTTTACATTCAACTGTAATTGATGTTATGACAAATAAATCAAGTTACTTACAGATTTTTTTTTTACTGCTTCGTACAAATAAAAACAAAGTTAATTAGCAGGAGAAAAGAAAAATAATCTGACATACATGAATTGGGTCCAGGATTTTCACTGCTGCTTTTTGGCCATTTTTCTTATTCAACACTTTAAAAACTTTCCCATAAGTTCCTTTGCCAATAGTTTCGGTGATTTCCCATGTATCAGAAGGATCAGGAAAGTTATCAAAGATAATTGTTTTTCCAGTTAATGGAAGCATCTCACAAGTTTAAATCACTGGAGAGAAAAAATACAGTTTTAGCTACGTTTGATTGGTTATATTAAATGGCACACATAAACTCATGGGAAATTATCTAACATTTCACTGATATGATGGAAAATACACAGCAGCAACCAAATGCACTCAGAATTATAGAAAATTTTAATTTCAATTCTTTTTGCAAACAGATTAATATGAGTTTAATAATGCTTTGTAAACAGGGCTTTATTTCTGTTTAATATAGTCCCATATTAATTGCTCTTCATTCTTTTCATATTAAAATAAGAGGCACATATTAAATTAGTTTGATATATTGCTTTATACTCAGGTATTAATACAATGAATAAAAAATTTTAGAATTAACCTTAAAATTGATAAAAATTCGATGTTGACAAGGTAAATCCCACATATAAGACACAATATCACTCCTCTATAAAACACAAAAATGGGTCCCCTCCATAATTCTTTTATGAGGAAATTTAACACAACCTACCAGGTCCTTTAAAGTATGGCCTTTGCTTTATGCCCTAGGCTAATGCCTCAACTTTTCTCTCAGATACTACAAACCAGTCACTCGGGATCCTTTAGAGTCATTTTTTTCTTCCTTAAGGATCTTAATGGACATGAATCCCTCCCACTTCCACCTATGGTTCTTAAGATTTTATTTATTTATTCATGAGAGACACAGAGAGAGAGGCAGAAACACAAGCAGAGGGAGAAGCAGGCCCCCTGTGAGGAGCCCAATACAGGACTCGATCCCAGGACACTGGAATCACAACCTGAGCCAAAGGCAGACACTCAACCACTTAGCTACACAGGCATCCCCACCTGTGGTTTTTTACTAAATTCCAACATCTACTTATCTTTTAGAACTTAGCTTAGATGTCATTTCCTCTCAATGAGGCCATTCTCCATTCCATTTGGGCTGCATGCCTCACCTCTGTACTTGCATAGCACTCTATCCATGATCACACCAGATCACACAACAGGCCCAACACCTGGCACGGTGCTGAAATAATTAGGAGCATATGACCAATGAGGTCAGGTGACTTTTAAATGAAGATGTTATATGTAACCTGAAATAAGACCCCAGGTTTCTTGACTTACCAGTAGTGTTTTTAACCTTCTATAGTCTCCCTATACTACATTCAACCATTTGTATAAAATTACAAGGAAAAACAAAGTAACAGAAAGAGCTCTCAGAACTTCTGGTGGCCCTTATAGTTTTTCAATTATCTGTGCAAACCCTCACTATCTTCAAAGTTAAAGAGTTGCCTACAGTTGTGCTTGTATGTGTACGTGAACACGCAGAAATACATCTATTAACTAATAGGTATTAATACTATATAATAAGGTTAGCCCATGAAATCCATTTGTCTAACCACAATTTTCAATCTCAGCCACACCACGGATCTGCTGAGTTCTTACTTTCCATATTGCCACCAACCCTATTCATTCTTCATTCCTTCTTCATTTGCTTCTTTACCAGCATAAATTCTATAGCTTGAATTATTATGACTTCCTTGCAAATACTCTCAACACTCTTGTTCCTCTTTCTCTACCATCAGTTTCCCAGGATTAAAAAAACAAACAAAAAACCCCAATTCTGGTTAAACCCTATATTTCTTCACACTTGTGCCTATAGTTAGAGAAAACTACCCAGCCACATTGACTGGTTCCACTTCAGATAACAAACCTACACAGACCCTCACCACTCACTAAATGTCCTACTGTGCTTCCCTAGTTTGCCTATTCCTTTCTCAATATTCCACAGTGATCCCTCTGCTCACATTTTTCTCTTTTCAAACAAAGTGTTTTTCTCTATCTTCTCCCATGAAATTTCCCAACTGATGCCCTTATTTAACAATTTAAAAGATAAAAGCCACAATAAATGCCTTAACACCACGAACTTTTCATCCAGAAAACCACATACCAATGCGCATCAAACATGAGTTCATTCTCATTACCTATCATTGAAGTTTGCTGTTTGGCCTCCATTAATCTGTTTCTTCAGTTCCTTCCCACCTTCAGATCTTGACTCAAACATCACTTTCTTAGAAAGGCCTTTCTTGGGAGGCACCTGGGGTTGAGCGGTGCCCTTTGGCTCAGGTCCTGATCCTGGGGTCCCTACAGGGAGCCTGCTTCTCCCTCTGCCTATTGTCTCTTTCTCTCTGTGTCTCTCATGAATAAATAAATAAAATCTTGAAAGAGAAAAGAAAGAAAGAAAGAAAGAAAGAAAGAAAGAAAGAAAGAAAGAAAGAAAGAAAGAAAAGCTACATAAAGTTAGCTTTCCCCACATATTTTATTTTTCCTTTAGAATGTAAGCTACAACAGGGTAGAGACTTTCTTTTTTAACTACTGTATCTGCAAATCCCAGAACAATGCCTAGCATATGGTGGGCAATTAGTAAATTTGGCAAAATGGGCAAATGTTTACCTGTTCTGATAACATAGACCTTAGCTATCTTGTTCACCTCCAAATCTAATAATGCCTGACTCTATGCCCGGCATATAGTAGATGCTAAATATTACAGCTGTTGAATAAATTAATCAATGTGGTTCTTCAAAAGAAGTTTTTAAATGAGGGAGAAAAATAAGGATTAGGGAGAGCTGAAAAGAATTTGAAAATCTGAACAAAATAACGATCATGTTCTGATTCATTATACTTAAGGGCACATCATCTTGTAAATGGCTATGAATGCCTGCTAAAAATTACATCACTATATAAAAACACACTTATGAATAGTTCTTAGAACACTTAATCTTTATGAAATTTGTGCCTTTGATCCAAAATGCAATGGAATAAATAAGAAGTAATCAGTAATAATCATCCACTTTAGTGATTTCACAATCAGTGACAAGATAACTACTTCTTACATTTATATGCTTGAGTCATGCAAATAAGCATTTATGCCACCCATATAATGTAAAAGTTAGACCAAAAGACCAAATTAAATCTTGTTAAATGCCTGAAATAAGCGTTTTTAACCACAAGAAACATTCATTATATGGGATACTGCCTTTCAAGTGGTAGTGTTATTGAACACGGTTTTAATTTCTCCTACATTAATTATTAGAAATTAACTCCTGGTATTTAAATATACAGGCATAACAATTCAATTAAGAATGACTGAACACCTAATGAGTTTAGAGTATTTTAGAGTCCTGGGGATACAAAGATATGCAACTTAAAGATAGATATATCTAAGTAATAATATGAAAAGTGATAGATAATAGAAACAAGCATAAAGTGCTAGAGTAGGCCAGGTGAAAATGCAATTAATTCTGAAGTGATATTGAAAAGATACAGAAAATAAGCAGTATTGGAGCTGGACATTAAACATGAACTAAAGGTTGTCCAAAACATAATTTCCTCTTTAACAATTATTGGTAAGACAAATATTTAAAGTAGTGCATTGTTATATTATAAAACATTATAAAACAATAATCACAGAATAGCAAAAGCACACCTAGTGAAATCTTATTTAAAAAAACCAAACTCCCAACAAGTAGGTAAAATGAAGCCTCAAATGACTTCCTCAAAATTAAACACTAAAGAATTCAAAAACTTAGAATAGAAGCAAGTCTTCTGAATATTAAACTGTACTTTTTCTACTACTGATTATTTAAGAATATTAAATTAAAATGTGAGTTAGTAAACAACTAATTATTTAATGATTACAGTAGTATTCTACATGGCAATGAATCCTTTTTTTTTTCTAACCCTTTAATACTCACAGAATAAAAAATAAGTCTCTAGCTCATAAAATGAAAACTAACTTCTTAATTATATGATTATATATGCTAAATAACTTTTTGGCATATATACTTACTATATTTTGACATATGTATTTACCATAATTCCAGAAAGGTACTTCCATTTTAAAAGCTAGATCATCATCTTTTTAAATTGATTTATTATAGGGATGCCTGGATGGCTCAATGGTTGAGCATCTGCCTTTGGCTCAGGGAGTGATCCCAGAGTGCTGGACCCTGCAGGGTGCCTGCTTCTCTCTCTGCCTTTGTCTCTGTCTCTCTCATGAAAAAATAAATAAATCTTTAAAAAAATAAAATAAGTTGACTTATCGAGCTGCTGAGGGTTTTTTTTTTTCATGATAGAAAAAAGACCATAATATAGTGAAAAAAAGTATCTTACTTCAGGATCTTATCATTCACCTCAACACTTATTTTGACTATTTTGTACACCTGCACTTCATTCTGCTTTACTAAAATAACCAAACTGCCTTCATGCTTATTTTAAAACACAGCAGGAGTGATCTCCCATTGGTCTGTGTCTTCGTTCTGCCTGGAATGCTCTTTCTCCAGATACCAATATCGCCTAGTCCCTCACTTCCTTTAATACTTGCATCAGCCATCACCTCCTAAATAAGTCCTATCCTAACCATCCTGTTTAAAATGCCAACCTGCCCTCTTCCACTCCATCCTACCTCCAAATTCCTGGTCTTTCCCTGCTCTATTTTCATAACACTTTTTACCTCCTTTCATACTACATCACTTCCTATTTATTATGTTTTATTTATTGTTTTTCTATACTACTAGAATGTAAGCCCATGAGCATGGAAATTTTATCCAGGTTGTTCAATGATATATCCCAAAGATTCTAATTCCATGACAGGCACAGAGGAAGTACTCTCTAAGTATTTCTTGAATGCTGGATAGAAATGAATAGAAAAATTTCACATGATTTTACCAAGGAATTGAATCAAATATTTTAAAAAGTATGTCATCTTATGCAATCTATCTTCAGAGACTAGAGATAGAGGGAACACTTGAGAGTACCTACAAAGAAAGATAAATTATTAAAAAAAAAAAAAAAGAACCAAACAAAAACCCTGGATATGCAAATTAAAATAAATGAATTGAAAAATTGCCTAGAGGGGTTTAAACAGATTTGAACAGACAGAAGAAAACCAGCAAACTTGAAGACAAGTCATTTGAAATTATCAAGTCTGAGGGGAAAAAAGAATGTAGAAAAATGAACAGAGCCTAAGGGATTTACGAGTTCAGAAGAACCAACATAAGCATTATGAGTACTAGAAGAAGGAGAATGAGGCAGAGAGATTATTTGAAGAAGTGATAGCTGAAAACATGTAAATTTAAGGAAAAGACAGGGATGTACAAATCCATGTAGATGGATCTACAGATCCAAGAGGCCCAACAAACTGCAAGGATAAATCCAAAGAAACCCACACTGAAATGCATTATAATGTAGCTGTCAAAAGTCAAAGACAAAGAAGGAATTTTGATGGCAGCAAGAGAAAAGCAATTCATCATTCACATGATTTCCCAGCAGAAATCTTTTAAGTCAGAAGGGAGTGGAATAATATAGTTAATGTGATGAAAGAAAAACTTGTAAACTGAGAATTTTATATGCAGCAAAACTGTCCTAAAAATGAGAGACATGAACACTTCCCTAAATAAATAAAAGCTGAGGGAGTTCATTACCACTAAATATGTCCTACAAGAACTGCTAAAGAGAGTCCTTCAGGTTGAAATGAAAGATGCTAGACACTATATAATGCTAAAAGGATTAACTCATCAAGTTATAACAATTATATAGATGCACAAAACATCAGAGCTCCAAAATATATGAAACAAATGTGATATAATTGAAGGAGAAATAAATAGCTCTCCAATAGTAGCAGGAAACTTTAGTACCCTGCCTTCAGTAACAGATAAAACAATGGGACAGAGATCAGTACGGAAACATAGGACTTGAACAACACTATAGATCAATTGGTGGTCTATACAGACACATACAGAATGTTCCATTTAACAATAGCAGAATACACATTTTTCTCAAGTGTAGATGGAACGTTCTTCAAGATAAACCATATGTTAGGCCATAAGACAAGTCTTAGTAAATGTAAAAGACTGAAAGCATACAGAATACCTTTTTCACTCAGAACATAATAAACTTAGACATCATTCTGTCTAAATTCTGGAAAACTGGAAAATCCACATTTATGTGGAAATTAAACAACACACTATTAAACAACTAATGAGTCCTACAAGAAACAAGGAAAATTAGAAAATATCTTGAAGCAAATAAAAATACAACATAGCAAAACCTGAGGTATGCAGCAAAAGCAGTGCAAAGAGGCAAGTTTATTGGTATAGAAGCTTATGTTAAAAAAGAAGAAAAATCTCAAGTCCTAATTTCATACCCTAAAACTAGAATTAGAGGAAGAGGAACACATGAAAGCCAAAAGTAAAAAAAGGAAATAACAGATTATTAGAGCAGTGATAAGTAAAAAAGAAAAGAGAAAACCCAACAAAACCAAGAGTTTGTTCTTCAAGAGATAAAGTTAACAAATTTTAGTCAGTACACTGACTAAGAAAAAAATGGAGAAGATATAAATAAGTAAAACCAGAAATGAAACAGCGAGCATTACTACTGATTTCATAAAAATAGAAAGGATTGAACTAGGAAAATTTACATGCCCACAGAGTGGATAAACTAGATAAAATGGGTAAATTCTTAGGAACACAAAATCTTCCAAGACTTAATCATGAAAAAATTAAAAATCTGAATGGACCTATAACAAGTAAGGAAATTGAACCAGTAATCAAACACATGTCAACAACAAAAGAAGCCCAGGACTACATGGGTTTACTGGTTAATTCTACTAAACATTAAAGGAAAAATTAACACCCTACACAAAAATTAACACCTTAAGCTCTTAAAAAACAAGTACTAAGAATCTTTAAACTCTTCCAAAAAATTTAGGAGGACTTAGCAGTGCCTAACTCATTCTATGAGGGTAGCATTACCCTGATAGCAAAGCCAGGCAAAGAAAAGAATGCTGCAAACCAATAACCCAATAAGCAATGAGACAAAAATCTTCAAATAAAATACCACCACTCGGGATCCCTGGGTGGCGCAGTGGTTTGGCGCCTGCCTTTGGCCCAGGGCGCGATCCTGGAGACCCAGGATCGAATCCCACGTTGGGCTCCCGGTGCATGGAGCCTGCTTCTCCCTCTGCCTATGTCTCTGCCTCTCTCTCTCTCTGTGACTATCATAAATAAATAAAAATTTAAAAAAAATACCACCACTCTGAATTCAATAGCATATTCAAAGTGTCTCAATGGCACAGCCAAAGAGTCATATACAATGACCAAGTGGGATTTATTCTTGGAATGCAAGAATGGTTCAATATATGAAAATCAATCAATGTAACACATGGCATTAACAAAATGAAATGTAAAAAAATGATCATTTAAATTGATGCAGAAACACATTTGATAAAATTTAATACTCATTCAAGATTTAAAAAAAAAAAAAAAACTAAGAATAGAAGAAACCTCCCTGGACATAGTAAAGAAAACTCCCTGGACATCTATAAAAAACCTATAGCTAACATCACACTCTTTGGTGAAAGACTGAAAGCCTTTCCTCTAAGAACAGGAACAGGCAACAAGGCCTACTTTCACCATTTCTACTCAACAAAGTACCAGAAGTCCTCACCAATGCAAGTAGTCAAGAAAAAGAAATAAAAGACATCCATGGATAAAGATGTTGTGTGCATACACACACATACACACACAATGGAATATTACTCAGCCATCAAAAAATTAAATCTTGACATCTGCAATGTGGATAGAACTAGAGGGTATTATGCTAAGTGAAATAAGTCAATCAGAGAAAGACAATTATCATATAATTTCACTCATATGTGTAATTTAAGATACAAAACAGATGAGCATAGAGGAAGAGAGGGAAAAATAAAAAACGGAGACAAACCAAACACTTAACCATAGGAAACAAACTGAAGGTTCCTGGAGGGATGGGGTGATGGGGTAATTGGATGATGGGCATTAAGGAGGGAATGTGTAATGAACACTGGGTGTTATATTAAACAGATGAATCACTGAACTCTACCTATGAAACTAATAATACACTATATGTTAATTAATCAAATGTAAATAAAATTAAATTTAAAAAAGAATAAAGCATTTCCATATCAAAAGTAAAAAAAAAAAAAAAGACGTTCAAATTGGAAGGGAAAATTAAAATTATCCCTATTTCTCTATTCACAGATGACTTGATATTCTATGTAGAAAGCCCTAAAGAAGCCACAAAAGGATCATTAGAACTAATCAATGAATTCAGGAAAGTTGTAGGATGCAAAATCAGTTTAATTTCTATACATTAACAATGAATCTGAGAAGGAAATTCAGAAAACAATTCTATTTACAATAGCATCAAAAAGAAAAAAATACTTAGGAATAAATTTAAGCAAGGAGGCAAGACAAGAGACTTGTATAGTGCAAACTACGAAACATTGCTGAAAGAAATTAAACAAGAAACAACGAAATGTAGAGACATCCTGTGCTCACATATTGGAAGACTTGATACCGTTAAGATGTCAATACTACCTCAAACAATCTACAGATGCATTCCCTACGAAAATCCCAGAAAGAAATAGAAAAAAAAATCCTAAAACTCACATGGAATCTCTAAGAACTTCAAATAACCCAAAAAATCCTACAAAGAAGGATAAATTTGGAGGTCTCAACACATCCTGATTTCAAAACTTATTTCAAAGCTACAGTAACCAAAAGAGTGTGATCCTGGCATATAGACCAAAAGAATAAATTACAGAGCCCAGAAATGAAACTTCATATACATGGTCAAATGATTTTCAACAAGACTGCCAAGATAATTAAATAGGGAAAGAACAATCTTTTCAACAACCGGGGTTGAGAAAACTGGACAACCATATGTAAAAGAATGAAGCTGAATCTTTATGTTACGCCATATACAAAAAATTAACCCAACACCCACCCCACCCCTGCATGGGGCCTGGGCTCAGCAAGAAGTCTGTTTGGGATTCTCTCTCTCTCTCTCCCTCTACCCCTTACCACCATGCTCAATCTCTCAATCTCTCTCTCTCTCTCTCTCTCAAATCAATAAATAAATCTTTAAAAAAAAAAGAAAGAAAAAATTAACCCCAAATGTATCAAAGACTTAAACATAAGACCTAAAACTAAAGAACTTAGAAGAAAACATAGGGGAAAAGCTTCGTAACAGTGAATTTGGCAATGATTTCTTGGATAGGACACCAAAACACAGGCAACAGATAAAACAGACTGGATTTCATAATAATTAAAAGCTCTTGTGCATCAAAGGGCACTATCAACAGAATGAAAAAACCTGCAGAATTGAAGAAAATATTTACAAATCATGTATCTCATAAAGGGTTAACCAGAATATAAAAAGAACTCCACCAACATAACAAAATAACCCAATTTAAAATGTGGGCAAAGGACTTGAAGAGATATTTGTCCAAACAGATATTCAAATGGACAATAAGCAAATGAAACGATGCTCATCACCACTACTCATTAGGAAAATGCAAATCAAAACCATAATGAGATGCTACTTCATACCCATTAGGATGGCTATTAACAAAAACACAGAAAACAAGTGTTGTTGAGGTTGGGAGAAATTGGAACTTTTGTGCATTGTGGAAATGTAAAATAGTACAGCTACTATGGAAAATGAGATAATGGTTCTTCAGAAAAACACAGAAGGGATCCCTGGGCGGCTCAGTGGTTAAGTGTCTGCCTTCAGCCCAGGGCGTGATCCTGGAGACCCGGGATCAAATCCCACGTCAGGCTCCCTGCATGGAGCCTGCTTCTCCCTCTGCCTGCATCTCTGCCTCTCTCTCTCTCTCTTTCTCTCATGAATAAATAAAATCTTTAAAATAAAAAAAAAAAAAGAAAAGAAAAACACAGAATTACCAACAATTCTGCTTTTGGGTATGTATTCAAAAGAACCAAAAGCATGTTATCAAAGAGATATATGCAAATTCATGTTCACAGAAGTATTACTCACAATAGCTAAAAGGTGGGAGCAACTCCCATTGTCCATCAATGGAATGGAAGAGATTCATTAACACAATGCTATATGTACATACAATGGAATATTCAGCCTTAGAAGGGAAAGGACATTCTAACACATGCTACAACAGAGGTTAGCCTAGAAGACATTATGCTTAGTGAAAAAAGGCAGCCACAAAAGGGCAAATATTGCATGATTGCATTTATACATAGTACCTAGAATAGTCAAACTCAGAGACAGAAAGTAGAATTGTGGTTACTAGGGACATGGAGGAAGGAGAATGAATGGAAATTATTGTTTAGTGGGTAGAGCTTTAGTTTAGGAAGTTGAAAAAGTTCTGGAGATGGATAGTGGTGATAACAGTACAACAATGTGAACGTACTTAATGTCACTGAACTGCACATTCTAAAATGATTAAATGGGTAAATTGTATGTAATCCACATTACAATAAAAAATTACCCAGGATGCAGTACAGGGAAACAAAGTAATGAAAAACATGAAAGCCAAACTGAAATATATGGAAAGGAGAATGGAACGGTCTGCTTGCCCTCAAATCCATGCATGACCTTCTATGTCCTGAGTCTGGGGAGCTGAGATCTCAAAATTGTATTTTCCACACCACTTGTTCCCTTGGCTTCCTCCTCTGCTAGATTCTGTCCGTGGGACTCCCAGGCAGGAGACTGGATGGTAGAAGAAAAGGGTACCAGGATATTTCTCCTCTGTTTTCTCTGGGTTTTATGATATCTCCATCAGTGGCTATGTCTAAATTAGAATCTGCCATGGTTCAAGATGGCCTCAGCTTCTGGATTCTGAAGAGACCATCTCCTTATTGCAATCCTACAGCCCAAGCAGTGATAAGAGTTTTTTGCTATTGCTAAGCATTAACTTACTCCCTATGCCCTGTCTGGTATTCAGATATCCCAAAACATTTATAATTAATTCTTCCTATGCCTTAGTCTGTTCAGGCTGTTATAACAAAAATACCATAAACTGGGCAGCTTATAAACAACAAGCACTTATTTCTCCTAATTCTAGAGGCTGGGAAGTCCAACATCATGTACTGGTAGATCCAATGTCTGGTGAGGCCCCACTTCCTAGACAGCTGTGTTTTCACAATAACCTCACATGAGCTACCTCTTTGGGGTCTCTTTTATAAGAATACTAATCCTGTTCATGAGGCTCTGCCCTCCTGACCTAATCACCCCCAAAGGCCCCACTTCCCAAAAGCATCACCCTGGTGGTCAGGATTTCAACATAGGAATTTCAGGAGGACACAAACATTCAGATCATAGCACCATCTTAAATTCCCTGTTGAACTACCCGGTATTCATTGTTTTCCTGACTGATTCAGTCTAATACACATCCAATCCATTTGAGAAGGAGAGAATAGAGAAATGGAGAAAAAGCAACAGATAATGGCTGAGAGTTTTCCTAAAGAGGTGAAAGGTGTGAACACTCAAATTTAGGAAGTTCAAGTAGGGTAGATAAAAAGAAATCCACAGTTAGATACACACCACAATAAAACCATGAAACACCAAAAACAAAGAAAAGCTCTTAAAACCAACCAAACAGAAAAGATATATTCCATGTAGAGGAAAACAATTAGAATGTGTGCTGATATTTCTTCTTTTTTTAAAGATTTATTTGAGAGAGAGAGCAAGAGAAAGAGCTGGGGGAGGGGCAGAGAGAGAGAGGAAGAGAAGCAAAGTCCCACTAGGCAGAGAACCACACACAGAGCTTAACCCCAGGATCCTGAGATCATGACCTGAGCAGAAATCAAGACGCTCAACTGACTGAGCCACCCAGGTGCCCCTTGACTACTAATATTTCAATAGAAAGCAGTACTATGAAATATTCAATATATATATGTATATATACATATATATTCAAATGAAAGGAAATAATTTTCATAAACAAAAGTACCCACAAAAGTATCTTTCAAGATCAAAGGCAAGATAACGACATTTTTTACCAAAAGAAAATTTGTGTTTAACAATGATGACCTCTGGGACGCCTGGGTGGCTCCGTGGTTGAGCGTCTGTCTTTGGCTCAGGGCATGATCCCAGGGTCCTGGGATCAAGTCCCACATCAGGCTCCCTGCATGGAGCCTGCTTCTCCCTCTGCCTATATCTCTGCCTCTCTCTGTGTGTCTCTCAAGAATAAATAAATAAAATCTTTAAAAACAAAACAAAACAAAACAAAACAATGATGACCCTGGAGAAAGAGCACGTTTATAGGATACCTTTCAAGAATGGTAATGATCCACAAGAAAGGTCTTGTTGCCAAAAACAGTAAAGAAACTATTACGCATACACATAGATCTAAACTAGCACTGACTGTAAGACACAACAATAGATAATAATGAATTATAATATAATGAAATTAATAGAGTGAATAATAATGAATAATAATGAAAAGTGTAGTAATAGGATTTAAATGTTCCTAAATTCTGTATATGGTTAAAGAGGAGGTTAGAAAGAATAACTTCAAACTTTTAAGATAAATATACATGTTAAATACATACATTAAACACTAGAGCCCCAAATACCAGTATGTAAAGAAAGTAGCAGGTGGCTTTACTCAAAGCCAAGCAATATCGTAATACCTGATTCTTACTTTTTAAAAAATTCATCATATATTTTTGCAGAACATTACTGGAGGATCCTTCCCTTAATGCACCCACTTCTGCTTAGCTGTTTCAATTTCACCACATAAAGTTTAAGTTATGTTCAAAAGGAGCTCCTTTCTATGATGGAAGAGATGCTGGAACGTCAACAGGTCAGCTACTTAAATAGTCCCTCTCCACATGGCACCAGGATGATCTCAACACAGAAAATCAGATCACATTATTTCCTGCTAACAAGCCTTCAACATCCATATTCTTACTGTGGTCTCCAGATCCTGAATGATCTGGCTCCTTCTGACACACCTAAACTCACCCTAAGTTTTTCTTCACCACTCCCTGTGTCTTCAGATCCCCTGCCTTCTGACAGGTCTTAGAACTCTGTAAACCCTCTTTTGCTGCAGGATGTCATGTTGTCTTGGCCTAGCCGCTTTCCCAAACCCTCTGCATGGCTGGCGTGACCTTCCCTTATATACATACCATCAGGATCACATATGGTTACTACACCCACAGATGAATTATCCCTGCTTTTAATTTACTGTATAGATTATTCTGCTGGCATGATTCTGAAAGTAATAAAGCCTTCCTGGTTAAAAGAAGCCACTACAAAGTCTGTTTGCCATAATAAACAACCTCACAGAGACACCAGGCTGAATCACCAAACAAGTTCTGGGTATTTCCTTTCTCACAGAACTTTACAACAGATCCACAGAAATCTCTGGTCTAACCCAACTGCAGACCAGATGAACTGGACACACATCCCTTCAGCTTTCCAATAACATAGTAATAAAGCATGGTTTAAAACAGGCCTTGTCTAGTTGAGTTATATGTATGGTCTGTTTTGAATGAGCCATAATCAATGTTTTGTTCCCTTCAATTTGCTTAAAGATGCTTTGTAGAGAGGGAAAACAAGGTCTACTTATATACTTCCATACATGTCTTCTTTCTACCACTCATTTTCTTAGTTTGTAATTATGGGGATAAAAGTACTTGCTTAAAATAAACGCTAGAACCAAAAGAAAAGCTATCATTTCCTAGAAAATTTTTCCAGAGTTAAAAAGTGGCATTAGTGAGAACCCAAAAACACTTGAAGTCATCGGAACACTATTTTAGGCTTTGGTACAAACCTTTAAGCTTCAATGTCCACAGCCATAAAGTGGAATGATAATGCATGTCTGAACTAATTCTGCATTAAGTATCAAATAAGGAAATGCTTCATAAATTGTAATATAGGATTACTCCATTTCTTTTTAAAGATAAAATTTGGGTTATGGTTTTGGCCTACAAATTATCCATTCAAATTGGTAAAGTATATTCCAGAAATCACAGCCTGAAAAGTCTGCAGGAGCAAGGGAGGTAAAATACATAAGGGAAGCAGGTGGGAGGAAATTAAAAGCAGGGGCCTAAAAAAAGCAGGGGCCTGATGGACACTGGGGTGTACACGCACCCCATCCAAAGGGGACAACCACATCCTGGCATTAGCTGCAATCAGATGCAAGCTCTACCTCTGCTAGCCCTCTTGTTTTTTCAGGAAAAGCTAGGACTTTGGGAATTTATGTAAAATGAACTAATTTTAAAATATTGGTAAATAATTTTAAGGTATTTGGGCAGCCTGGGTGGCTCAGTGGTTCAGTGCTGCCTTCAGCCCAGGGCATGATCCTGGAGATCCAGGATCGAGTCCCACATCAGGCTTTCTGCATGGAGCCTCCTTCTCCCTCTGCCTGCTTCTCCTTCTGCCTGTGTCTCGGCTTCTCTGTTTCTCGAATAAATAAATAATCTTTAAAAAAATAATAATTTAAAGGTATTCAATTATTGTAAAGTAATGATCTGACCCAAATCAACATATCCAAAAACCAAATTCAGCTTTTATGCCATCACCTAAGGACTTCTCCATGAGGTTTTGTGCTATTTGTCAAGAAATGACCAACAGATATAAACCTAACCACATGGTGTGATCATCCTCAAATCTCAGGAAAAACAGACAATAGTGATGGCTAGCATTTTTCTGACTGCCATATGCCAGCTGCCTACTGTACTTACAGTTTTATATACATTATGTGATTTAGTACTCATCAGAAATATTCCATAAAGGTATTACTGTAACTCACATTTTCAGAAAAGAAGACTGGGATTAGAGAATTTTTAAGGTTATAAAGCTGGTATACGGTAGAGTCAAGAAAAAGGTCAGATCAAAGGTTATGGTAGAAAATTGGTGATCGGTGATAGATGATTTCAGTTTAGAAGAGTAATAGTGCCCAACTTGAGGTTCCTGACTCCCAATGTGTCCCCAAAGTGGTAAGGGGTCTTGCATGAATTATTTTGAACGTCTAATGGAAATCTTCTATCCACCCTCTGACAGATAACTGAGTTTGTTTCTTATTACCAAGGAAAGGGAGTTTGTTAGAAACAATCTTTCAAATTATAGATCTAAAGGGAAGACTAATGAAGGGATCTTTGTTTTAAAAAAAAAAAAAAGTTGTAAATGAAAATTTAGAGCACTGACACTGCAGAAATTATAAAAATGATAAAACAATTTTTTTAAAAATTTTTATTTATTTATTCATAGAGACACAGAGAGAGAGAGAGAGAGAGAGAGAGGCAGAGATACAGGCAGAGGGAGAAGCAGGCTCCACACAGAGAGCCTGAAGTGGGACTCGATCCAGGGTCTCCAGGATCACACCCTGGGCTGCAGGCGGCGCTAAACCGCTGCGCCACCGGAGCTGCCCATAAAACATTTTTATATCAAAACTTTATATAATCTACAGTCATAGGGACACTTAGGTGGCTCAGCGGTTGAGCGTCAGCCCGTCAGCCTTCGGCTCAGGGCATGATCCTAGAGTCCTGGGATAGAGCCCCACATTGGGCTCCCTGCATGGAGCCTGCTTCTCCCTCTGCCTGTGTCTCTGCCTCTTTTTTTCTCTCTCTGTCTCTCATGAATAAATAAATAAAATCTTAAAAAAAAAAAAAAACTACAGTCATATACTCTCTAAAGTAGATTTGCACTTACAAATACTTATTTGTTCACCAAACTACTGGTAGCAACTAATGGACCTTCAAATATTTTGGATTTGGCAGATAAGTCACTTTTCAAACATCTGCACAAAAAAATTTAGGCTGTAAAGATACAGTTGAAAAAGGAAGTGCAAGACAATGCTATCTATCCTCTTTCGCGATGTGACCAAAATCTCTTCAAGTAGATATACAACGCTGGTGTGAAAGACCATTCATTATCTTTCACTATGCACTTTTTCACCCCATCAATAATAATAAAAAAAAAGGACTAAGACAAATGAGAGTAATTTTTCACACATGCTAAACATCCCATCAATACATTCATAAAAAAACAAGTTATCGTTGAAATCTTATACATCTCTAAATTCTCCCATTTGAAAACAATTCTTTTCAAAGGTAATAAAAATCAATAACGCGTGAATAACACGGACCCTCATTTATTTGTCCAAACTTGGAACCTGGGCTCCAGCAAAGCCAGAAATGTTGTGAACTTGATCACCTACCTTTAGAAAAGTCTGAAAGTAATGCATAATAACGCTCAGATACAAGAGATAAGGTGTCCAGGCTGCCGCTGTGATCCTTGGCCTGCGACACACAACAAAAAAGTCATGGTGTTACACGGATAAGCATCTAGGAGCTGGGAAAATAATTAGAAGGTGAACTTAAAACATTTACATAGTGTGGCACTACCGTAACTTTTTTCTCCCGTCTTAGCATTTTTACACCACTAACACGGGCCCAAAGCGCCTCATTTCCTGTATAGGCACTAAACAAACCTAGAGTCACTGGATCAATGTGAATTATTTAAAAACAAAACAAAACACCCTTAATGCTTTAAGAGCACCTACAATCACCAAGAAAACTGCAGAAACAAACCCATGAGGATTCTTCGGCTTTTCCAAAGTCTTTTTTTTTTTTTTTTTAGTGCCAAATACAACGGCTATTTCAAGGCTTACGTCCAGTTATCACCCTAGCTATAATAAACGATTACTTAAATTTTTTTTGCCTTAAACCTCACTTAGGAAAACTTCAGCAAGGTACACACAGAAACTACTGGAAAACAGGGCTGTTGGCAAGTTGAAATGACATCGTTTCGGGTAGGATTCTCCTATTTCTTAACAAGGATCACAATGCTCTCGTCTGCACTTCCTCTGTCCTCAGAAAGAGAACTCTGCAGGAACCCCCGCCCCACCGACCTGCTCCCAGAGAAACCAGCCCCGAGCCGGAGCTCCCGGGCCAAGCCGGCGCGGCGCCGCAGGTCCCCCGGGACGGCCGGGACGGCCGGGACGGCCGGGACGAGGAGCGCGCTGCCCGCCGGATCTCCGCGCTGCGAGGGCTCGGCGCCGGGCCGGGGCGCGCGCGGGCGCCCCCCACACGACCCCCGGGGCCGGCCGGCGCCCCGCCTCCCGCGCCGCGCAGGCCCCGCCCCCTCGGAGGGCTGCCCGCCGGCCCCGCGCGGCCGTGACCCCTCCCTGGGCCGGGAGCGGGCGCCGCCGACTGGGCTCCCGGGGCGCGGGCACGTGCGTCCCGCTCGCCGCGCGCCCGCCGCCGCTCCCGGAGCGCGCGGAGAGCGGAGAGGGTTGGCCGCCGCCTGCGCGTCTGCGGCCGGGGCTGCCTGAGCCTCCGCGGCCTGGCGCCCGGGACGGGGGGGACGGGGGCGACGGGGGCGGCGGGGGTGGCGGGGGTGGCGGGGGGGTAGCGCAGCGCCCACCTGGGGCGCCCTGGAGCCCTGGACCCGCTGGGACAGGCCCAGGGTCCTGGACCAAAGTCACCTCTTTTTAATGCGCGGCGTCCCCGCCCCCCTCCGCCCCCGACTTACCCCAAGCTACGTGAGGCCGAAAATAAGTGACCAAGGAGGTAGTCGCCCCCACATACGAGATGTCTTTGGCGGTTTAAGGAACCTGGCGTCCGGCTTGGGCCGAATGAGCTGCAAACTGGGCTTCGGGAAGGCGCCTAGTGATCACCAGTCCTCCGGCTGGTGCCGTCCTGACAGTCCTGAGCTCCACGAGTGGGTCCACGCTGAGCGAGTCCCCTGCACAGCCTCAGGGAACGTACTGCACGTGGTTATGCCTTTCTCCCTTTCAACAGGTGCGAACCACGGTCAAAATGTCCTTTCATTCTGTTAATGATCTAAATGGGCCTGACATTAATGATGTTAGCTAAGTGAGAATTCTAGAAGAGGACAGAGCTTATCTAGTCCTAATCAACGCATCTGCCTTAAAAAAAAAAAAAAAAAAAAAAAAAAACGTGATCATTGGAATAGAGGCCAAAAAGGCATTCAGCATATTCAAGATCCTCAGAAAATACCTTCGAAATCTAGAAATTGAATAGCGATTTTTTTCCCCTCAGAATATCGTCTATCTCATATTCGAGGATATCTCAGAATATTGAGAATATATCAATACTAACTTTATGTAACTTTATGTAAAAAGACCCAAAATTTCAAGTTACTTCTTTAAAAACCAGGATATAAAATATATTATTTAGCATAATAAAAAGAAGCAACCAACTGGCCACATACAAAATAGGCCAACAATAAGCATCTCAAATACAATGGGAATGGGGCGCCTGGGTGGCTCAGTTGGTTAAGCAGCTGCCTTAGGCTCAGGTCATGATCCCAGGGGCCTGGGATGAAGCTTCATGCTCAGCGGGGAGTCAGCCTCGCCCTCTGCCCCCTCCCCCTGCTCATGCTTCCTCTCCCTCCCTTTCAAGTAAATAAATAAAATCTTTAAAAAATAAATAAAATACAATGGGAAAATGGATCGCATTCACAATAGCAGCAAAGAATATGAAATAACTAGGAATGATTAAAAAATGAGAAATGTAGCAGATCTGAAAAAGTATTGAGAAAGTACTTATAAAATATTTTGTTAACTAGGGAGACATAGGATATCCTTAAGTGAGAAGACAAGACTTTAAATATATAATTACTACCTCCTAAATTAAGAGACAGAAATATTCTAGAATTCATCCGAGAAACCACATAAACTAGAAAAGCTAAGACCGGTGGTTCTCAGACTGTGGTCATAGGGCATCTGAGGTCTTTCAAGGGGTTCGCAAAATCAAAATTGCTTTCACGATAATATTAAGAGTTTTTTTCACTCCTTTTTTGTACCCATTCTTTTATAAGTTTAGAGGCAAGTTTTCCAGTGACTACATACTATGTGTTATCACAAGAGATCCAATGCTGAAGCATACATCTTCTATCATGCGAGGCATTAAACAAATTTGCAAGAATGTAAAGGAATGTCATTTCTTCCACTAAATTTCTTTTATTTTGGAAATTACAGTTATTTTTTCGTTAAAAAAAATGTTATTTACACTAACATTAATTAATTTACTAGTGTTTTCAAATTTACTTTTAAATAAATGTATTTTTTTAATTTCTCAGTTTAATTTCTCACATGGTAAATATCAGTAGATATAACACATAAGTAAAAGCTTTCTGGTGTCCTCAAATGATTTTTAAGAGCATAAAAGAGGGTCCAAGACTAAAAAGCTTGAGAACCTTTAAGGAACTTCTCCCTCTGCCTGTGTATTTGCTTCTGTCTCTGTCTCTGTCTCTCATGAATAAATAAATAAAATCTTTTAAAAAGTAAACTATAATAATTAAGAGTAAGGCACTAACACAAGAATAGAACAGTATGTACAATCCAATCAGCCTAAGACCGTTAAGGACAAAACCTGTGGTCTCGCAGTCAAGTGTACTGACTCATTGCAACAGTGGAGACTCCCCACCAGAGGAACCATGAGTCAGAGTTTTGGTAAGCTCAAAGTAGAGCCAGGCTGGGAGTAAAGGGGTCAATATGAGGTTAGGACTGCAAAATGAACCCAGGGCTTGTTTCCTGGGATAAACATGGAATGTCATATTCAGAAACACCTCATGTGAAGCTCTGTTCCTGAACTGTAAAACCGTGGCCATTTCTCTGTGTCAAAATGAATTAGAACCTCCAAGGAAGAATGGGATGTTTCCTGCTTACCGATATAATTTAAAAATTAAAATTCCTGATTTTCTGTAATTTTAGAGACATAATTTTCCAGTGAATAAGAAAGTAGCAGTTACTCAAAGAAGATGGCTGTAGTAAAACTTTAGAGCTACAACATGCTCTTAGAAGGATAATGGTTTCCTGTTCATCTTGCAGCTGGCTGTAGCAGTCTGCTAAAACGCCAGGTAGATTTTTACTTTCTCAATCTGGTCTTTTTGTTTTTCAAAAGAAACTGATTAAATAGTTCAAAACAGATTTGAGTTAAATTTATCAATTATTTTCCTTTATGGTTTGCTAATAAATACAAGAATTTAGCATATGATGTGAAGCCATAGAAAGCAATATAGGAGAAAAATAAATGATTTTGGGAGTGTTGGCTAGTTTAGGCAAAGATATGATTAGACCAGTGTGTCATACCGTGCACAAAAGAAATAATGTAAGGATTTAATCTTCTTCTAATCAAACCAGAAGTCTAGAAAAAAAATAAAATTAATATCTATCAAATATCTAGGTGGAAAAAGATTTTATATTCAAAAGTAACCATATAGGAAAACAATTGGGAATTTTATTTTATTATTTTTTAAAGATTTTATTTATTATTCATGAGAGACACAGAGAGAGAAGCAGAGACATAGGTAGAGGGAGAAGCAGGCTCCCTGTGGGGAGCCTCATGCAGGACTTGATCCCAGGACCCCAGGATCATGACCTGAGCCAAAGGCAGATGCTCAACCACTGAGCCATCAGGTGCCCCAACAATTGGCAAATTTAACTAAATAATGTGGTATGCCCCTTGAAAATATCAACCAAAACAACCAAAAAACAACAAACATGAAAAGGGAAACTATACTCTAGAAGAAATAAATGTAACAGATCAAATAGGGTTTATATCTTTAATATATTTTTAAAAGTGCAATGAAATTGTTAAGCACCAGGACTTTTATCTCTATAGAGATGATAAATGCTCTGTTGAGAGGGAGGGCAGGAGGTCATCCAAGCATGAAGGATTAAATTGGTAATTCTATGTGGGTTTGGATTGAGAAGTTGAATAAAGGTCAGGAGAAGAGGGTGGTAGTCAGGGAAGGCTTCCCAGAGGAGATATTTGGTTTACCGCAGAAGGCAGTGTAGGAGTTCATCAGACAGGAGAAAGAATGTCACATCAGACAGAGTACCATGTGCAGAAAAACAAGAGACCTGGAGGAAAGCAAAACACTTAAATATGGCTGAAGAGGCATTAGAGATAAAGCTGCAAAATGGGTGAGTTTGGCCAAAAGGCCGGCATGCCCAGCCAAAGAGTATAGATATATTTGATCATGGGAGCTATTAAAGAATATTTGGTAGTGAATACCAAAATCTGATAGTGGACACAGAGAGAAAGAGGTGACTTTGGGGGCTCCTAAGGATTTTTGATGGCCACACTTGGTAATTGAATGTGGAAGAGAGGCAAAGGAGTTGAGAATCACCGAAATGTTGCCTTGGCTGTTGTAACATAGAAAGGAGTCTTAAGGAGTCTTAATTTTTATTTAAGTCTTATTCTTGGCAGTAGACAGAACTGTTTTCCAGGATAGTTGGATTCAGCCATTTGAGGGCTTTGTTTTGCTGAATAGAATTGAAAAGTTTAAGACAGGACACCTGAGTGGCTCAGTGGTTAAGTGTCTGCCTTCCACTCAGGGCGTGATCCTGTATCGAGTCCTACATCAGGCTCCCTGCATGGAGTCTGCTTTTCCCTCTGCCTGTGTCTCTGCCTGTGTCTGTGTGTGTATGTGTGTGTGTGTGTGTGTGTGTGTGTGATATGAATAAATAAATAAAATCTTTTAAAAAAAAAGTTTAGGAAAAGATTCTGGGGAAAGAATGAAAGGCCCAGGAGCCATTTGATCACATTTTGCTGGAGGATGAGGGGATGGAACCACCTCTTCCATCTTTACATGAAAATCGCTAGTAAAATCTACAGGAGGGATTAGGAAGATGTGGGATGGAAATAAGATGAATTATGAAATCTGGCTTCAAGATACTTCAGACAGACCACCTGTTCTAGTTATGTGAACTAGCTAGAGAATTGTGGTCCCAGAAACCAAAGAGAAAACAGCAGGAGATGGGATTTGGGATTAGAAAGGATGAATTCTAAATTTTGTATCTTGAGTTTGAAGTGTAAATGATTATTAGACATAAGATAAAGCTTTTTGAGAGTGTTCAGAGTCTCTCTCATTTAGAATAGATCCATATCTGTTTATTGCCCAAGAAAGGCTAGGGTTTGCTTTTCTTTTGTCTTCTGTGTCACTTTTTTCTGCTTTTAAGCTCTTTTTACTGGGTTAGTTCTCTGCCTTCTCATAATATTTTTTTTCCTACTGGTATTTTTTTCTGTTTTATCCAGGAGATGCTCATCCTTTCCATCAGAGGTTTCTGGGAGTAAATCGCACATATACTCTGAATTATTTCTAGCAAATCAGAAATGAGCCACAAGGAGCTCAAGCTCAAAGTAGAATGCATCTTTATTACTGTTCAAACAGAATTGAAGAGTGAGCCCTGGCCTCTTACCTCTCATTCCAGTTGTAACCCACCCATCCAGTGTCAGGCAGGGAGGCTTGGCAAAAGCAGACAACTCAGGTGGACTTGCCAGAATCAGCCTCCACCTTGGACGCTCATAGCACCTTGTGAGTGAGCTCAGTACAACAGGTGCAGAGAGCCAGGAGGGCAAGCAAAGGAAGGAACACCACTCAGTCCTGCTTTCTGAACCTCAGAAACACTACCCTGCCCTATCTGTACATGAACCTCAGTCCAATTAGATTTGTTCTCAAATGGGGATGCCTGGGTGGCTCAGCAGTTGAGCATCTGCCTTTGGCGGCTCACGGTGTAATACTGGGATCTGGGATCAAGCCCGTATTAGGCTCCCTGTGGGGACCCTGCTTCTCCCTCTGCCTGTGTCTCTGCCTCTCTCTCTCTCTCTGTGTGTGTGTGTCTCTCATGAATAAATAAATAAGTCCTTTAAAATTTTTTTATTCTTAAATGTATCCTTATCTCTATTTCATTGGGGTTGCCTTAATTTAGACAAGACCATCTTAGAGTGTTTCACCTCTCTCTGGATTTTTGCCTCTGCCCTGTGCTTTCACTTTATAGTAAGTTAAATCATTAAATCATTCCCCAACACTTTCATAAGAACTTTTCCTTACATTGATAGCACATCTTATGTGGTGATTCTCTCGGGCAAGAAAATATAATAAATAGTCTGTGGATCTTACTAACAGGTCTTGCTCTCTCTTGTAAATATGAAAACTTTCTTCAAGTGCGTTATCTCCTTTCATATGCATGATCTTCCTCTCTCATGGAAATTGCTGTAAGGTGGGCATCTGTATTTACCAACAAGGAAACTGAAGCAGACCCTCAATATGACGTCTCAAAGGCCACAATCTTATCAAGGTAATCACTTCAAGATAAGAAATTCCAAAGGCTGCCACCTTGGTAAATGCTCAAAATAGAGTTTGATCTTCACAGAGGTATTGAGGATGAAATCAGGATGCCTCAAATTATCTAAATACCATTTATGGCTTCCCGGTGTTGGGCTAGACTTTGGCCAGATGAGCCTTTCTCAAGACCTTTTTCTAGCTCCATTCACACTGAACACTCACTGTCCTTGATTCTTACTGAACCATTCAAATCTCAGTCATGATACACTTGATTGTCTGTCTCCTGTGGAAAAGTATTTGTCAGAATCAGTATGATGGATACAGTAGGCATTTTTTAAAAGAATTTCATGCCTTCATTCTTGATTCATCACTCAATAAATATTTATTAAGTGTTTCTATAGTCTAGAGCTGTACAAGGCATTGAATTTGAAACCCCTCTTTGCCATATATGCCTGTAAAACATTGGCAGCCTTGCTCTTTCTCTATGAGCTGACACTCCGTAACTATGTGGCAGACTGCTAATATAGGATTATTAATATAAATGATACTCAGATAGTTGAGACTAACACATTCTTTCACCACAGTCCTTATGTAAATCATCTAACTTGTCTGGATTCATAACTGGTTCAAAAAGTTGGCCCAAGTGTTTTCTTAATCTTTGTTTCAGGCTCTTTGACTGGGTACCCTCTTGCTATCACCTTCTGAGCTCTAAGGACCTACAAACATTTACATATGCATTACTGCTAGTTTAAGTACAACAAAACTATCATTTTTACTTCATCTATTCAGGCAGAGTCCAAGGTTTGACTTATATGTGATTGTAAAATATTCCACATTTGGAGATCTTTGGGGTCACCTACTTGATTTTTCTTTATGAATCTTGAACTCCCGCCATTGCTTTGCATTGTGCTGTGTGGAGGGAGGAGCTGTATAATATCACTAGGTAATTTAATTGAAATGTGCACAACTATAAAGCATATGCAAGCTACTTCAAATAGCATTTATTGCATAGGCTTTCTTCTCTTGCTTCTTATGTTTCAGGCAGTAAAACAATGAATAGAAAGAAATAACATGTCTTATTTGGTTAATGATGTTTTTTGTTGGTGGTCACTTTTTTTTTTTTTTTACCTTGACCTAATTTCATTTAGTATCAGATACTTCCACTGAAGCTCATGAATTGGCAAGATAACATTTCAAATAATCATTATCAAAATAAAAATATTTGGTTTGGATTCTGAATCAGAAATAAAACCATAGTTTTAAAATAGTTTCATTTTGGGACGCCTAGGTGGCTCAGTGGTTGAGCATCTGCTTTCAGCTCAGGATGTGATCCCAGGTTCTAGGGATCTAGTTCTGCATCAGGCTCCCTATATCTGTTTTAAAAAATAAATAGATGAAAATAGTTTCATTTTAGGGGCACCTGGGTGGTGCGGACTGCTGGGCGATAGACCCTTGCTTTGGCTCAGGTTGTATCCTCAGAGTCCTGAGATCACCTGCACCGGGCTCGGCACTTAGCGTGGAGTCAACTTGAAGTTTCTCTCTTTCTCTCTCTCTCTCTATCTGCCCATCCCTGCTGTACTCTCTCACTCTCTCTCTCAAATAAATAAATACATCTTTTTTTTTTTAAATAAAAGTTTCTTTTTAGAAGGTATGTTTTCCAAGAAAATTTAATGAAGATAATTAATAAAGATAAACACTTTACAATACAAAGTCCTTTTTGAGGGGTGGATCTTTGAGGGCATGAATTAGGTAAAATCTTTTTTAGAGGGGATCCCTGGGTGGCGCAGCGGTTTGGCGCCTGCCTTTGGCCCAGGGCGCGATCCTGGAGACCTGGGATCGAATCCCACGTCGGGCTCCCGGTGCATGGAGCCTGCTTCTCCCTCTGCCTGTGTCTCTGCGCCTCTCTCTCTCTCTCTCTCTCTGTGACTATCATAAATAAATAAAAATTAAAAAAAATTAAAAAAAAAATCTTTTTTAGAAAGGGGAGGAGGGATCCCTGGGTGGCTCAGCGGTTTAGCACCTGCCTTCGACCCAGGGTGTGATTCTGGAGTCCGAGGATCGAATCCTACATCAGGTTCCCTGCATGGAGCTTGCATCTCCCTCTGCCTGTGTCTCTTCCTCCCTTTCTCTGTGTTTCTCATGAATACATAAATAAAATATTAATTAAAATAAAAATAAAATCTTTTTTAGAAAATAGAAGAAGGGGATCCCTGGGTGGCACAGCGGTTTGGCGCCTGCCTTTGGCCCAGGGCACGATCCTGAAGACCCGGGATCGAATCCCACATTGGGCTCCCGGTACATGGAGCCTGCTTCTCCCTCAGCCTGTGTCTCTGCCTCTCTCTCTCTCTCTGTGACTATCATAAATAAAAAAAAAAAAAAAAAAAAAAAAAAGTAGAAGAAGGTATTTGACAGCTTTCTTTCAGAATATTTATAACTAACATGGCTTTTTAAAAATTTGGAATGTGGTGACAGATTTCTTGGTTTTGTTTTTGTTTCTTAAGCTCTCTCTGGATTGTTGCAGGTTGTTTATAATTGTGCCTTTTTCCTCATGGAGCATTTTGGGTTGGAGGGTAGAGGGTTTAAGGGAAATTTCAGCATCATATGCTTCAACACCTTATTTTATAGAGTTGGACATTGGGGGTTAATTCACTTGCCTGAGGTCACATATCAAGTAGGTAATATACCCAAGGAAGAGCCCTGACCTTTCTTTTTGCTCACATTCTTGGGAGAATACTACACTCACTGCCTGATTAACTAAAAGGGCAGGGTTTGAGCTGCAGCGAACTCAGTTGGGAAGGACCCATGGTATACAAATAGGTACAAATTATTATGATCTTTATTGTTAAACTTATGCTTGTGGACCTCAATACAGAAAACAGAGCCACTTAGATGGCCTTATGTCAATGTCATGGAATCCTAGTCATCAATCCAGGATCAATATATAGAAAGAGAATTAAGAAAATGAATAATTGAGGCTCCTGAGTGGCTCAGTGGTTGAGCATCTGCCTTCTGCTCAGGGCATGATCCTGGGGTCCTGGAATGGAGTCCCATATCAGTTCCCCACAGGGAGCCTGCTTCTCCCTTTGCCTATGTCTCTGCTTCTCTCTCTGTGTCTCTTGTGAATAAATAAAATCTTTTAAAAAAAGAAAATAAATAATTTTCCATTTCATTCATTAAAAAATATGGATCAAAAGCTTCCTATATACCCGTGTATTCTCAGTGTAGGGATAAAATTGCCTGTATAAAGACTATGTTCTAGTTGTAGAGACTAAATAAATCAAATATATTTCATGTCAGAGGGTAACGAACATGAAAAGAAATGGAGCAGAGGAGGGGATAAACAGATTGGAGGGAGAGACTATGAAAAGTAGTGTGGGGAGGGGCAGAGCCTACCAAGAAGGTGGCATTCAAGCTCTATGGGAATGAGGATCCAAGAATCAAAATGGTGGCTGGAGCACAGGAAACATGGAGGCTCTTTTGACCCCATGAAATGTCCTCCTATGGGGCAGGGTTGTCTCTACAGAAGGACCCAGATCTTCAGGGTGCCTTGTTTCCTTGCTCTTCACTCCTCTCAATGGAGGTGAGACCACGGAGAGTTTACCTTCTGTCTAAAACTATGCTGTGTTTAGTAATTTGAAATGAAGGAGGAAACACAGGAAGAAGAAACTCAGAGCTGGAAGCTAACCCACAGTGAGTCTGAGATTGTGCAGAACAACTGCCAACAGAATCCAACCTGTTTCGTTCTCTTTGATGCCCCCCTCCCCACTACAGGCTTTCATGACTCTCTCAGGCTGTGTGACATTTTCCCCGAAGACAATCTCTATTCCTGAGCTGCCATCCCTCAGTGTTTGCTTCTTGAGTTCTGCGGGTCACAGTTTCTCCTGATGTTCATTTTAACCAGCTTCATTGATATACACATAGACACAATGTTGGGGGAGGAGAAATGTGAAACACAGTGTAAGCCAGACAATTTAGGAAGTCATTGGAGAACTAGTCCTGCAGCTGAAGACCTTTATTTCCTGAAGCTGGTTGAGAAGGAAGAAAGAACATCAATCAGCCACTGGGTTCTGCTCTGATCCAACAGTAATTCTGTGGAAATTCAGGGTGGAGAGATTCTTTATTTTTTCCAACTGTATTGGGATATAATTGACATATAACACTGTGTAAGTTTAGAGAGTCCAAGTTTTTGTGTTGTAAACTTAGTGTAAGTTTATGTGTTGCAAAATGATTACCACCATAGAATTACCTAATACTCCTCTATCTTGTTCATTTCATTTTCATGGTAGGAACTTTTAAGATTTACAATCTTAGCAACTTTCATGTATATAATAATAGTATTAATTATTAGCTATCATCATGCTATATATTATATCCCCAGAACTTATTATTCTTACAACTGGAAGTGTGCATCCTTTGACCAACATCTCCCCATTTCTCCACCCTATAGCCCCTGGCAACCACTATTCTACTTTCTATTTCTTGGTATTTAGCTTTTTTAGATTCTGCTTAGGAGTGATATCATACAGTATTTGTAATTCTCTGATACTTAGCTTGATCCCCTCAAGATTCATCCAAGCTGTCACAAATGGCAGGATTTCCTTCTTTCTCATGGTTGAATAATATTCCATTGTGTGTATGTGTGTGAGTATATATGTGTGTGTGTGTGTGTGTGTGTGTATATGAGCATATATATGTGTATGTGTGTGTGTGTGTGTATATGCTCATCTGCTGACAGACATTTGGGTTGAATATTCTTAATTTAACAGCATCATGCAAATTGTTACCACTCAGGAAACAAAATAGTGACTCCAGTAATCTTGTAAAGTGGTTATTTGGATGCTCCTGGGTACATACACACAGCACAATGTGACAGAGATGGATGTGTAATCAATTTTGGAAGGAAATGACCTAAAAACATATAATCAAGTTCCTGTTTTCCACTCAGTTACCAGGATTTTTAGAAATCTTATGCCTGACTTCAAAAATTATGGAACTAATAAAGCATTTAACACTTTATATGATCAGAGACTAGGATGTAAGGAATTATCAGGTCAATATGCATGTGTATCAACATCTCCTATTGACATTTTAATATTAGATATAATCTCTAGGAAAGCTTGAACATATCCATGCTAAAGCAGGCAAATATTGAGGATGTTACAAATGTAGAAAATCCTCAGCGATAAATATAGCAGAAAGTAAGTATAAGAGTAAACAGAATAAGAGCATCCTAGAGTCATAAAAGTACTGCCAATTTATGAGTGCTTCTAACATACTCTTTACTCTTTTCCTAATATATATATATATATATATATATATATATATATATATATATATATTTATTTGTTTTATTTTAGAGAGAGAGAATGGGGGCAGGGGCAGAGGGAGAGAGAAACTCAAGCAGACTGTGATGAGCATGGAGCCAAATCTCATGACCCTGAAATCAAGAACTGAGACAAGGGGATCCCTGGGTGGCTCAGCGGTTTGGTGCCTGTCTTCAGCCCAGGGCACGATCCTGGAGTCCCGAGATCAAGTCCCGTGTCGGGCTCCTTGCATGGAGCCTGCTTCTCCCCTGCCTATGTCTCTTCCTCTCTCTCTCTGTGTCTCTCATGAATAAATAAATAAAATATAAAAAAAAAAAAAAGACCTGAGACAAAACCAAGAGTCTGATGCTTAACCAACTGTACCACCCAGGCACCCCCTAACTATTCTCTATTCTATAATACTCAGCACATTTTAGTTATCTAGACCCTTCCACACCATTATATTTCAATAGTTTATTTCACTTACGTCAGTTTATTTTTTTCATACAAAACTCAATTCTTATTTAGATTAGCAGTAAAAAAGGAGAATAGAGTTCATCATACACATTTAATTAATTTATTGTCAGTTGACCTCTTGACTCCACTACTTATTAGCGATGTACAATACATATTTGCAATTAGTACATTATTTAAAGTTTCTGTGCCTCAATGTACTCATCTAGAAAATGGTGAAAAATAAGACTATTCTATTATCTACATTGTAGAGCTATTTTGAGGATTAAATGAAGTTATCATTGTAGGAACTCTGTACATTAAGTGACATAAAATACATAATTAACATGTATTAGCTCTAATTATTACTGTTGTCATCAGTATTATAATTATCATTCTCCTCTCACAAAAGGATGTCAGGGGCTTATAACGAAATTCTTTTCCTCATCTTCCAATATGCCAACTCTTTGAATCAAGAAACTTGGATAATTTCATGGAGAGTGGTCTTTAAAATCTCACGAAAAGAAAGTGGTCTTTATTATCACTGAAATTCACTCTATTACTAGATGTGTGAATTTTGTACAATTCTTTTAATTCCTCTGAGCATTGTTTTTTTCTCATTTTATAACAAGATAGATGTTAATGCCTTCACAGAAATAGGTTATACTCAAGTTCAAAGATGTTAAGAATTGAAAAAATAATATGTAAGGACTAGTACTTTGTTCACTCATCAAATAATAACTATTGCCTTTAGTTATTATTTCTTTCAGGAAAATCCTGATACTAAAACTATGCCTTTCGGGCAGCCCAGGTGGCTCAGCAGTTTAAGTGCCTGCCTTAGGCCCAGGGTGTGATCCTGGAGACCCGGAATCAAGTCCCATGTCGGGCTCCCTGCATAGAGCCTGCTTCTCCCTCTTCCTGTGTCTGCCTGTGCCTCTCTCTCTTTCTCTCTCTCTCTCTCTGTGTCTATCATGAATAAATAAATAAAATCTTAAAAAACAAAAAACTATGCCTTTCTTCAAACAGAAGTAGTCAAAGTCAAGTCTGATAGAGATTTTTCCCTCCAGAAATACCACTGAAGAATTGAATGTTTCCTACTTCTTTCCTGCCCAATATTAAGTATTCTGCAGAAATCTAAATAAAGATGTGTTCATGGTTCCTGAGAACCTACAATTTCATGTTAATCATATTCTTTCATTGAATGAGGATCTTGAATTGTGTAAATGAATCCTATCTTCCTTCAGGTAGATGATTGAATGTTTCAAAATAAAAAGACACACAGAGCAATTGCCCATCTCCTTTTCATGGCTAACACACCCAGGGTGGGGGGGGGGGGTCTGGTTCTGTCACCGAAGAGAGAACCTCAGACTCAAGTTCTCATGGAGAAGGACAGAGAACTGCCACTCAGATGCATCACATTTCGTTTGATTGACCTCTTCAAAACTGAAAGGCAGGCTGGAGCCCCAGAAGAACAGCCCCAGGGTTTAAGCCAGATCCACCCATTCTAGGGAGTTATCACACAGTCAATTACAGGTGAATCATAGAACAGATGGAAGCAACCATTCTTATGAAACAATTGCATTTTTTCCATGTTTACATGTTAGCTCATTACTGCTAAAACTTCCTTCTTTGACAGAGACTTCCAAACATACTGCACTTTGGAGGCAGTGGCAACAAGAGCAGAAAGAGAAGAAAAAGAGGAGAGGTAGAAAAGTCACCAGAAAAAAATAAATTTTGTGTATCCAACTCCAGAATAAGCCTCCTTCAACACAATGGAAAGGACACAGAGTGATTACATAAGTGTCATTTAAAGACCATGAACTGGAGTTTTTAGGCAAACATGGTTCAGGGTGAAATTTTCCTGATTAGCAATATAATTAGCCTTCCCTATGATTATAATAATTAGAAGGCCAAGAGTTCAGGACGTGTACATTTTGTTCTCTTTGATTTAAGCAACATCAATAACAATTCCAATGCACATTCTTTTCTGAAAGTTCCTGGAGCTGAAATGAAGGCATGGCCTCATCTCCTACTTGACAAACTCATTTCCGATTTCAAAACTGCAAAATTCTTTATCACGTTATGAATTCAAGGCTGAGAAGCATCAAATGATGGGGTGATGCAAGTTGTCCTGCTGGTGTTAAATTATACATTTGCTTAAAGCTGAGGTAAAGTAATCCCGCAGAGTTTGTTAAAATATTTACATTGCTAATTAGTGTAATGGGAGCAGTAGATTCTATACAAGATAGCTCTGAAAAGCAGGAAAACCAGGAAAGCAAATGTTAAAAAAGTAAAAAGAAAGGACGAGATCCACCTTTGGAAATACTTTTCAAATGTTTTCAGATCCATGTCATGTTTTTCCCCCTGAGGTCCACCAAATATGTGGATTTTACACCTGAAGCTGTAGGCTTTGAGGTTTAAAAATATATGCAGGGATGTCTTTCAGGCAGAGCAAATTAGAACAAATAATTTTAGCCCTTGCTGTGGGTGGCTCTCCCCATTGGTGGAGACAGTCTAGACTGGATGAGCAGGTGAGCCAGAGATGTGAGCACTCAAAACTATTGCTTCTTGTGGTGCCAAAAAGAAATTGATGCCTAACTGTACATCTGATGCTACAAAGCCACAAAGTCCCCATTACCTTCAAGAAAAAGAATGAGATCACCAACCTTCCTTCCAAACATATCTGTGACCATCTTTTTTGATTGTGACCCTGAAGGTATAATTAATCCTCATTTCAACAAATTTATCTATACAAGGAAACATATTGAGAGTTGACTGTTCCATATGTCCATGAGACTCTTTGCATACATCATTTTACACTCCCACCAACAGTGCATAAGGTTTCCAATTTCTCCATATCTTCTTCAATATTCGTTACATTGTTTTGGACAGTAGCCATTTTCATGGGTGGGGAGTGAGGTTGATTGCCTTTTAATGCATAGATTTGGTTCTGCATAGAAAGGTAGGAAACTTCATAGATATCTCAAAATATCCTCTCCATTTGCTAACAACAGAATCTGAAATTCCTTCCAATGTGTGAATCATTCAAGGCTCTCAGTAGAATGGATGTTAGTTATTAATGATTAATAGCATTTGTGAAATTGTTTTCACATATGTTTAATCCTTGCACATTTCTGTGAGGTCAATATTATTATCCCCATGTTACACATGAGGAAACTGAGGTCAAGAGCTAAGACTCAAACTCAGATCCTCTGGCTCCAAATCCTGGAGAGTCCCACACTGCTGAGACTAGAGGCAGTTGAGGAGGGTTGTTAACAAGAGAAAATTATTATCACAAGTTAAAAATTGTTGGGTTGATGGGGCACCTGGGTGGCTCAGTTATTTAAGTGTCAGACTCTTGGTTTCACCTTAGGTCATGATTTCAGTGTCCTGGGATTGAGCCCCACATCAAGCTCTGAGCTCAGCAGAGAATTTGTGGGAGGATTCTCTCTCTCCTTATACCCTTCCCCCTGTTTACTTGTTCTCTTGCTCTCTAAAATAAAATAAATATTTTTAATTTTTTTATTTTTATTTTTATTTTTATAAGATTTTATTTATTTATTCACAATAGACACAGAGAGAGAGAGAGAGGCAGAGACACAGGCAGAGGGAGAAACAGGCTCCATGCAGGGAGCCCAATACGAGACTCGATCCCAGGACTCCAGGATTGCGTCCTGGGCCAAAGGCAAGCGCTAAACCACTGAATAAATATTAAAAAAAAAAAAAAATTATTGGATTGATGAGTAAAGACCGCTGAGGGAGTGTGGGACTTGGCACCACTAACTTTGATGGTGGGGTTGAAGTGAAACTAAATTCAAATGAAGGATCCTACCATCCAAAATGGGGGAGTTTCAGGAGAGTAGAATATTGGAGTGAAAATTGAGAAAAACTGAATATAATCATTACCAGTGTTACTCTTTTGCAGAGGGAGGGCTTTGCCTTCTTGAGGATTTGCTACCTACACACCTGCATGCACTGGGCAAGATTGTCTCCTTAATTTTTGACTTGCTAAACAAAGATCTTCCTTACAGGAAAAACCAAAACTTTTGAATCTGTAACATTTTCTAAATTTCTTGGAGGAAAATACTTACTGTATTTTATTTACTTGGTTTAACTCTGAAAATGACAAAGATAGTTAAACATTCTTTCCGTGTTTAACACAGAACTTGAATATTTAGAATGAAATTCTGTATATGGAAATGTTAAACTCCCTTTCAGAAATTATTATATTATAGCTCTAAAATTACTACGGATACCATTCACTAAAAAAAAAAAAAAAAAAAAAAAAAGGTTTTAGTAATGTTTGACAGTCTAATAACAGAATTTTTAAAAATCTCTTCAAGATCAGTGTTTTACACCAAGTTGGACAGTAGGAAATAAAAAGATCAGACATTATGATCCCATTCACTTCTTCATTATCTAATCAACTAACACTAAGAACTTTAGAATATGGATAACCATTTAGCAACCCACCAATTTTATTACTTAAATAATTTGGAGGAATGGATTAGTTATATGTTGAATTCAGACATGAGACAAAATTAGAAACATGAATAGACAGAAAAAAAATAGAGAAGGTTGTGGGAATAAGCTTTAGAATGGTCTAATACAACCAGGTATCCCTAATAAAAATAATTTTCTATAGTATCACATCCATTTCAAAGTATTTCCTGTTTACATTGAAGTGTGCCTATGGTGACTATAATTCACACGTTCACTATGGCCAGTAAGTATAAGTAAACCAAACAAACTACCAGAAGCACATCTAACACTATGTACATGGAAACTATCTACACAGAAGCACATTACCAGTGACACTCTGCATTTGTTCCAAAAAAGATTGTGAATTAGGCAACACAAAATATCAAGAATGGAGCCTTACTTAAAAGTCTTTAAATAAAAATGGATAGTACCTATATCTTTTGGAGAATGTGATACGGAAGATTATTTCCATGGCTCATTATACTTACCGGGCCACATGCCTCCTCAGCAAATGTTACTTGACTCTCTGGCTCATGGAGGGAGATCTAATTTTTAGAATGGTCTTGGAAATTAGGATATAAACTTTTATCATTCCCCAAGGGATTGACTCAGGTTAATGGCAAACTCTGGAGAATCTGACATCTCAAAAAGTTATCCTAGAAGAACAAAGTATGATTAAAATACTTCTGCAAAGCAGGTCAAGAAAAGCCTCAGAATAACAGACCAGGTAGACCAGAATACCAGATGACTATTCTTACCAAATATCTCTAATGTTGCACACACATACACACAAATATAGACAATCTCAAAGATTTTGTTTTTAAAATGAATTTCATAGTGTGTGTGTAAACATACATACATATCTGGAATGACTCCTATTTCAACAAGTTCACACATATTTTTAGAATAAATGGGTAGCAAAGAAGAAAAACTAACCAGGTGAGACTCTTTTGAGAAGTCTGATGATAAGGGAAAGAAAGATAGTGGTGTAGGAAAGGCTTTTTCCAGACTTGTGGAGATGAGAGCAAGAAAAAGGAGACAATAGAAAAGGAGCAACTGAAGATCCTATGCCAATCCTTTTTCTTTTTTTTTTTTTTTTTTTAGATCCTATGCCAATCTACCTTGGAAAAGAAAAGAAAATATACAGCATATGTTAAGGACATACATCATGCCCTGTGCAAATGACTTGCCATATGTTTTCTCAGACAACTCTGAAGCATGGACTTTCTTTTTTTCTCCCTCAGTATTGTTAGAACAACTCCAATCCCATTATATTAGAATCTTTGTTTCTGTGACTCCTCAAAGGCAAAGACCACCCTTTTTTCATTTTTGTGTCCTCAGTGCTTTAGCACAGGATAGAAATTCTGTTTGGCAATTGAATAAGTGGCTGGATGAGAAGACAAGAGAGAAGAGGAAGAACTAAGGGGTGAGTCCAGAAGAATGCAAAAAAGAGAAGCCTCATGAACACCTAGGCATTGCTAGCCATGGAAAGGTAATGCTAGTCTTCAGGAAAAGACATAGAGAATAAATATGTAGAATTTGAAATTGAGAGATGAACATAAAAGGAAGATGGGGCTGGTGCCATACGGTGCTTTTCAGTAGAGTAAATGGTTGTATACTTAGAGCATGTACTTGTGCATGTGTGTGGGTGGAGGCCAGGTCTCCTAGAGAAGGATTTGGTAGCCAGAAACTATAAGGAAAGAGTCAGGACATTGCTGGGTACCCAAGAGGAAGTGTAACAGGGAAAAGTAGTGGATGTCAATTCAAGCACAGGACTAGAATCTTTTATCCCACAGTGGTTGGCGATTCAAGATAGAGAATTAGAAGATGAATGGTGCAGAGAGTCAAGGAAGGAAGCCCATTGCAGGATGGCAACACCCATATTAGAAGTCTAGTCCGGGAAGATGGCAGGACAGAAAGTGAATCCATGTGGCCCCACTCTTTCTAATTTGTTAATTTTTTTCTTGATAAGCCAAGGCTAGAAACTTCCAGTCTTGTGCCCTTCTCTAGAAGTAGTCAGAGTCTCCTCAAAAATTAGGCAGATTAATTTTCAGAGGGTGTTTTATACTAAGGAGTCAACTTTGATCACAGAAACTGTCTTTAACCCAAACCACAAGCTACAGAGAGACAGAACAAATCTAGCAGCTAGAGGGAGGCTGACTCATGGAATGTGTGTTGCCTAACCGATACGGCCGCCATCTTATTGTTGTCACCTCACTTTTGTGATCTGGGATCCCCAGGTTTCCTTTGGTGTTAGTTAGGAAAAGCTTATAATCAGGAAATTTCTCTGTGGGGTGAATCACACAGAAAAACATAGCAAACGTTAAAGCTCAAATTAGACTGCTCAGCTAACTCTGCCTCTCTCTCTCTCTCTCTCTCTCTCTCATGACTAAATAAATAAAATCTTAAAAAAAAAAAAAAAAAAGGTGGTGAGATGCCTGGGTGGCTCAGTGGTTGAGCTTCTGCCTTCATCTCAGGGCATGATCCTGGGATCCGGGGTGGAGTCCCACATCCGGCTCCTTACAGGGGACCTGCTTCTCCCTCTGCCTGTGTCTCTGCCTCTCTCTCTCTCTCTCCCTGTTTCTCATGAATAGATAAATTCTTAAAAAAAAAAGACTCTTTAGCTAAATCTATTATTGCTCCCACTAGAGAGTTAAACTGCTTATTTACTTCTTTGAGACTTCCATGGACAAGTCACTGAAGGTCATGATGGTCCAACCTGAGTGCCTCACATATAGTGACATTAATAGACAACATATATGTATCTGGGTGATATATTATTTCTTTCTCCGTGGTTATGACCTATCTTTCTGATTCTTAAACACTTTGCACAGTTAGTATCTGATTGCCTGAGTCTTTCTGAAAGTAAATACATGACCACACTTGACACTTTGATCCAGGATACCAGAGCCCCTTTTTCTCAAAATCATTTTTTGTGCCAGCAGCTACCTGACTTCAAGAGGCTGGATATCATTGCTATTAGTGGATAAGCCCCCAGAAAAGGCAAAGTGAATCTGATCAGGATGGAGATATTTTCCATTAGCAATCCACCCACACCACCCTCAATCTCTCATTTCTTTTTTTCCTCTTCTTTAACTTATTCGTGTCTTTCTTTAGAACGTTATATCTTATTAACACTGTGATTGTTCTCAGTGACCAAGTGTTTATTTCCTCTCTATTCAAATCACCCATCTATGTAGCACTGAGCTATGTTACCCAATGAACAGAAAAGTCAATGAAATGGCTCCTGCCTTCAAATAGTTAATAGTTATGTGTCACTTTGTGCATTTTCCATATGGTTGTTTGTTATTTTCCTCTGGGTCTTCAGCAACTCTTTATATGTTCTGAATATCATACACATTGTGGCACAATTCTGCCAAAAGTCCTTTCCCATATTCCAACATGTTTCCTTGTCATTTTACTGCTTTATAATAATTTCTTATATTTTTTGGGTATAAATGTGATGTCAGTTACACATATTTGGTTTTTTTAAAAAAATATTTTATTTATTTACTCGTGAGAGACACACAGAGAGAGGCAGAGACATAGGCAGAGGGAGAAGCAGGCTCCATGCAGGGAGCCCGATGTGGGACTCAATCCCGGGACTCTGGGATCACACCCTGAGCCAAAGGCAGACACTCAACCGGTGAGTCACCCAGGCATCCCATATGTGTTGAAACTTCTTCCAGGTTATGCATTTTTTCCTTCTTCCTTTATGTAGTCTTCAGGTACACTGGAAATTTTAATTTAACATTTTTAGTAATGAGTTACAATTTTTTTATCTTGTTTGTGGAGTCCTTCCCCATATCAGCAGTAAGGATATTTATTTACGTGTTCTACAAGTTTTATAATTTTAGAATTCACTTTTGGAATTTATGTATGATTTAAAAAGACTCCAATTTCTTTCTTTCTTTCTTTCTTTCTTTCTTTCTTTCTTTCTTTCTTTCTTTTCTTTCTTTCTTTCTTTCTTCTCTTTCTTTCTTTTTTTTCATATTGATTAAAATTTGCCCAGGCCAACTTTTGTAAATGGCCATTTTTTTCCCCTACTGATATATAATGTCATAAATAAAGTTTCTAAATAAATGGATTTTTTTTTCTAGGTTACTTACTCTATTCCATTGGTTTCTTCTTTACTTATGTGACAATGCTATTGCACAACTTTGAGGGAGCCTACTTGGGTATAAATCCTGGCTTCTCTATTTACTGTTTGTATGGCCTTTGGATACTTAACTGCAATTATTGCTTTAGGTGGTTAATCTATAAAATTGTAATAGGACTCCATTTCACCTCACAGTCATTGCTGAGTTATTTTCCACTTATGATTTCAAGATTTTAGCTCTTTCTTATTCTCTCTCTCTTTTTTTTAAAAAGATTTTATTTATTTATTCATAGAGACATAGAGAGAGAGGCAGAGACACAGGCAGAGGGAGAAGCAGGCTCCATGCAGGGAGCCCGATGCTGGACTTGATCCCAGGTCTCCAGGATCACACCCCAGGCTACAGCGGTGCTAAACCACTGCGCCACTGGGGCTGCCCTCCTTCTCATTCTTTTTACTAACTATTACGCTTCTCTTGGGCCCTAGTTTCATTATGCTGCCTCTCCTGACCCTGCTATCTGGGAAAATTCTGAGATGTTGTCAAATAGCCATTCTGATTCTCAGATCCCACTACCCCCTTTTTTTTTTTTTAAGGATTTTTTTTTTTAATTTATTGAGAGAGAGCAAGAGAAAGCACAAGTAGGGGGAGGGGCAGAGGAAAAAGCAGGCTCCCAGCTGAGCAGAAAGCTCAATCCCAGGATCCTAGGATCATGACTTGAGATGAAGGCAGATGCTTAACTGACTGAGCCACCCAGGTACCCCTCCCTTCTGAATATCTATCCAGGATAGAGGGATATAAGTCAGCCATAGTCTCCAGATCTATGTGGGATTTCTGTTCCCACCCTCATTTATCCAGGCCTCTCATTTTTTTCTTTTTATGTCAATGATCTTTGAACCTTAGCTAATGCCTTAGGGAAATATCATCAGGCAAAAGAAATTCTAGGAATAAATCTATTTTCAAATATAATTACAAATGTATTTTCTGCTAAACAACTCATAACACATGTTCAGAAAGATTAACCTTTCAAAATTATTATTCTACTGCATCAGTCTATATGTTTTAGAAAAAATTTAGTGGGGGAGGGGTCAAGGGAGAGGGAGAGAGAGAGAATCTTAAACAGACTCCACACCCAGTGCAGAGCTTGTTGTTGCACAACCCTGAGATCATAACCTGAGCCAAAATCAAGAGTCAGGTGCTTAACTGATTGAGCCCCCTAGGTGCCCCATAGCCTACATTTAAATACAAGTAGACAGACTATTTATTTTCCAACTATTTTGAAGAAACAGGAATCTCTATATTTCTCAATTTGATTATTAAGTAAAAACAGTTTCCAATATTCCCTATAAAAGCACTGTACACAGGGCCCCTGGGTGGCTCAGATGGTAAAGCATCTGCCTTCAGCTCAGCTCATGATATCAGGGTCCTGGGATCAAGCCCCACATCCGGCTCCCTGCTAAGTGGGAAGTGCGCTTCTCCTCTTTCTTTGTCTCTCTCCTGGCTTGTGCTTTCTCTCTCTCTCTCTCTCTCTCAAATAAATTTTAAAAAATGTTTTTAAAAAATCACTCTCCACATATTAACTTATGAAACTTGGCTTTTATTTTATTTTTTTTAATTTTATTTTTTTAATTTTTATTTATGATAGTCACACAGAGAGAGAGAGAGAGGCAGAGACACAGGCAGAGGGAGAAGCAGGCCCCATGCACCGGGAGCCCGAGGTGGGATTTGATCCCAGGTCTTGAGGATCGCGCCCTGGGCCAAAGGCAGGCGCCAAACCACTGCGCCACCCAGGGATCCTGAAACTTGGCTTTTAAATAAAAGTTAACTTGAACTTTTAAATGAAAAAAGCATTATTATTTTTAGGCAAAAAGTTTTCATCTAAAAAAACAAATTCGGATGAATTACTCTGTCTAAATTGTTCATTGGTAGAGCCAGTTAATGAATTTGTAGAGCACTTAGATATTTTCTTAGGTAGAGATTGTTACTTAATTTGATTGACACTAATTCCTGACTTCTTATCAGTTAAGGCTTATTAAATAGTACATAACAAAAGATACTCCCCTGAAAAGAGATGAATCTGGACCCCTTCCATATCTTTAAGAGAAAACTATCTTCTCTTTTGTCCTCTAGTGGCTTTGCCACCTTTTGAGTTCTGTGGAATGACAGATACTCATTTGTCCCCCACTACTGAGGATTTTGTGAAATTGTTGATACAGTCAGTCTAAATTTGCTTTCACATTAGCAGATCCTTTCTTTGCTAACTATACATTATACAATGGTTCTTAATGCTTAAAAAGTTGACAAATTATTTCTTTTCAAGAATCTCAACTATTTGAAAAGTACCTATTTACCTATCAACCAGTATTAACTATAGTCAGAACACATCCTTTCTGGGGACTAGAATTTTTTTTAGGTAGTTTGAATCTTTGTAATTATGCTATTGTTGACCATGACAATAATTTAAGTATATATGTTCATGGGTATTAATGGAGTTAGGTTTCAACCATAATTTCAATCTCTTATTGTCTGGGTGGTGGTTTCAATAACAGTTTAGTTTTCACCTTTGTCATGCTAGTTGGGTCTGCCTGATGGGTAGACTACCACTTTGGAGTTAGTCTAGGACTTGACTAGTGATTTATATCGTAGTTCATTGCTCCTTTCAGTGTGTTCAGGACATGTTTAGCTCAGTAATAAGTTCAGGACTTATGAGTTCATAAAATGAATAGGAGATCACTTTCTTAACATCGTTATCTCTAGAGTAACCCACACAGTGTCTGGCTTTCCCTTCTTCCTCTAGACAGCATGAGGTTTTCTCTCTTCTCCCTGGGTTTTATTTTATTTTATTTTATTTTATTTTATTTTATTTTTTTTAAAGATTTTATTTATTTATGAAAGACTGAGAGACAGAGAGAGCCAGAAACAAAGGCAGAGGGAGAAGCAGGCTCCATGCACCGGGAGCCCGATGTGGGATTCGATCCTGGGTCTCCAGGATCGCGCCCTGGGCCAAAGGCAGGCGCCAAACCGCTGCGCCACCCAGGGATCCCTCTCCCTGGGTTTTAAATGAAACAATTGCTGTCACAGCAAAGCAGTTGCTTAGCTGGCTCTGGCCTCAGGACAGGGCTGGGAGGAAAAAAGAAAACCACTGGGGATTCCTGCCACACTGTCTGGCACTGAGAACTCTTCTTCTGGTCCACTGACTAGAACGAGGGAGTTTCTCTTGGAGTTTTGGCAGCACATTTCTGCCAGTTGGCCTCCCCACAGGTCAAGGCTGGACAGCAAGGGAGGGAAAAAACAAACAGGGATTCTCACCCCTATTGCAGATCACTATTTAGGTTTTACCTGCAGTCCCAGTAAGTTGGCTTACTCCATCAACGCTGACACCAGATGTTCTGGATCTTTAAGAACTCATATGGATATTGACCACATGTACTAGGAAATTGAACCATGGTTCAGCTATGTACACCCAGTGTGGCTGCTCTGGTAATGAGGCTACTTCTCAACAAGGCTAATTACATTAAAATTGAAAAGCCAGATAAATGGAAATAATGGAGGCAGAACTAAGTGTAGTCTGTTCAGTTCCATCTTAAGGGAAGTTCTGAGGAGGAATTTGGGACAAATTTATGACAGAGGCAAATATCGAGGCCCTGAGGGAAAGAATTTGTGGGAGCTCCTGAGAACCACTGGGTGTTGCCTGTCCCAGTGGCCTCTGGATCACATCAGGGTAAATGGCAAATCAGAGGTATGCATAATCTTTCTTTTTTTAAAATATTTTATTTATTTATTCATGAGAGACACACAGAGGCAGAGACATAGGCAGAGGGAGAAGCGGGCTCCCAGTAGGGAGCCCCATGCGGGACTGCATACCAGGACCCGGGGATCACAACCTGCTGAGCCAAAGGCAGATGCTCAACCACTGAGTCACCCGGGTGCCCAAGGTACGCATATTCATATCTTGTTCCATTTGTCAGCATAGCTGAACTGGGAAAAGGTGGCCGCCCCCCCTACTGCGTCCTGGGTGGCTGGAGGTAAGCCGCAGGCAATGTGTTGCTTATGTCTGCTTCCTGCTCCCAGGGAGTGGCCTTCCACAGAGGGATTAGAACAGGAATTTGCTATTGATTATAGTCTAAGTCCAATTATACATAAAACCAGCCTTTGAAGTTTTTTATTTTTATATTTTGAGATAAAATTCCAATTACAGTCTTATTTGTTTATTGGTTGGTATCCTGCCTTTACCATTTACCATGAAGTTTTGGTTATAATTTTTGAGTGGATTAAACCTGAAAGTCTTTTTTGGCAGTACCTGTTAATCCTTAATTAGGGTTTTCCATAATTACTATGTGCCAAGCACCATCCTGAGGTATTTTGCATAAATTACACCCTTTACATCTCAGAGCAATATATAAAGCTCAGAGAGATTTTTGCAACTTGCAAAAAAGCCAAGCTGATATTCAAACTTGGAAGTATTTGTTTAACCCTTGAGCTTCCTTTCAATTTCATGGGTAATAGACCATTGTTCCCCTGTACTCTACTTGTCTTCTACAACCTCTAGTGTTCAAACATATTTACATCTTATTATAATTTTAGTTTTTGTCATAAAAAAATGGAGTGACTTGTTTTTGGAAACACTCTACAATTGTTGGGAATGTCAAGGACTTTGGCCACTGCCAGACTTAAATTCCTTAGGGTATTCAAGAGGATTTGCCTTTACAAAGCCACCACCACTGACTCCTATCACATATCTAGGGTTACCATGATCTCTGACACCTGGTTAATAGCCTGGACATTCAGCTCATAATCAGGCTGGATATCTGGTTCAGTGTAGCTCTCTCAGGAAAAGAGAGTGGGGTGCTCTCTTCCACGATGGCTAGTTCCTCCACTGGGAAATATCTCATGGGTAGTATCACAACAGTGTTCTCCTTTGGGAACTGCACAGAAGTCCCAGCAGAGCAGCCTATAATAGAAAGACATAGTAGTTGGCAATGATGTGATCCTTGTCCCCTCTAGGATGGGAGAGAAGATGATGTGGACAAGAAAATAGAACACACAAACTTTAAATAAAGCAATAGTTGATATAGACTAGTGAAAATCCAATATACAGTAGTGCCCCCTTATCTATAGGAGGTATGTTCCAAGACCCCCAGCTTGAAGCAGCAGATAGTACCAAACCGTATATATACTATGTTTTTCCCTATACATACATACCTACGATAAAGTTAATTTATAGATTAGGCACAATAAACAATTAATAACAATAACAATAAAATAGAACAATTATTACAATACAATATAATAAAAGTTATGTGAATGTGTTCTCTTTCTCTCAGAATATCTTACTGCACATCCCTTCTTAAGATGATGTGAGATGAAAAAATGCCTATGTGACATGAGACAAAGTGAGGAGAGTGATAGAAGCACAGTGAGGGAGCACCAGGCCACTATTGATCTTCTGACCATACATAGGAAAGAGAATCATCTGATTCTGGACCACAGTTAACCGTGGGTAACTGAAACTGCACAAAACAAAAACCATACATGAGGGGGAAGGTTGCTACATTTGCATGATTTATATTTTGGGGAATCTGTGCCCATTGCATTTATACTCTCACCCAGCAATCTTTTCCAAGGGCCCTAGCAATAAGCATTATCAATGTAAAAGGGAGAATTAAAAGCCAGGGATGTGAGCTTAGAAGAATAATAGCAGAGTTCACATGTAGAAAATTCAGTTGAATAATTTAGGAATTTTTTTCGTACTGATTTTATTGTTTACAGCCATCGATTTGTTATTTGCACTCTTGTGTAAAGATGCAACCACAGATTGTAGACTTCAAAGCTGCAAAGTGGATGTTCTCCATCTGGCGTTTTCTCAAGTTTGTATTCCTTCATATCCTCCTATGGCTCTGCCTTTGGATCTGGTGTTTAACTTTGATCCCACTCAAGACTTACTACTCATGGTTGTTGGTACACTGCAGAGAGAATAGCCGCCAAAGAAACCCAGATCACACCAGGCCTTGGGCAACTGTCCCCTGAGCAATCTCCTCCACCAGCTCACAACGTGTCTCTGGATGGGATGAAGGTACTGTGAAGATGTCAAGGGCCATTCTTCCACAACAGCTGAATTAACTCTTTTCTATCTATCTTCTTGCTTTCCATTTTCCCTCAGTCTTTTTCAAAGTGGATTTGCTTGTCCTTTCCCAGATGGAAAATCTAGCCAACAAACAAACAAAAAATCCCACTGCACCTTAGCTTTACCCTCTTGTTTTACTAACAACAGCACTTTAGATTTACGGGCAAGTAAAAAAGAGAAAAATATCACTTATTTCTAGGAAGGGTTTATTTAACAAAGTTATTTCCAGCTGGCAGGTGTTCTAAATAACTTACCTAAAGGATTAGGTGATGGGAAACTCTTCAATAATGCTACACAAGATAATTCTCTCTCTGGTCCAAAATGTAATGTCATCTTACACATCATATTGTCCTTCAATCAATTTCACATCAAACAAACAAACAAAAAAAATTCACATCAAATCAGACATGAGATTTTTAAAGTAAAACTTATAGGAATGTTCACCTTTTTTTTAATTTAAGATTTTATTTATTTACTTATTTATTTGAGAGAAAGAGAGAGAGACAGAGACAAAGATAGCACAAGTGGGGAGGAGAGGGAGAAGCAGACTCTCCACTGAGCAGGGAGCCCAATGTGGGGAATCCATCCCAGGACTGGGAATCATGCATAACCTGAGCTGAAGGCAGATGCCTAACCGACTGGGCCACCCAGACACCCCAGGAGTGTTCACTTTTCATTTAGGCTCTAGACTACTGTCTCGGAAAGGGCTCTTGAATTCCTCCCTTGATCAAGGTGCCACTGAGGGAATTCATGAGCCAGCTCAGAACAGCAACACTGATTTCTTTCTTTCTTTCTTTCTTTCTTTCTTTCTTTCTTTCTTTCTTTCTTTCTTTCTTTCTTTCTTTCTTTCTTTCCTTCCTTCCTTCCTTCCTTCCTTCCTTCCTTCCTTCCTTCCTTCCTTCTTTCTTTCTTTCTTTCTTTCTTTCTTTCTTTCTTTCTTAATTTCTTTCTTTCTTTCTTCTTCCTTTCTTAAATTTATTCATGAGAGACACAGAGAGAGGCAGAGACACTTGCAGAGGGAGAAGTATGCTTCCTGCAAGGAGCCCAATGTGGGACTCGATCCCAGGATCCCAGGATCATGACCTGAGCCAAGGCAGATGCTCAACCCCTGAGCCACCCAGGTGCCCCCAGTAACACTAATTTCTTAAGGAAGACTCATTCAGCTGACAGGAAATCTACAGGCATGGGGCACTCAGGGGACGGAACTAGAATGTGTCATGGTCATTCTGTGGTAAATAAGTTGAGGCAATAGAATCATCTGCTGTAATAATAGTGCAGAAGTTGGATGTCCTGTCTCAGACCAGACAACGAGGGGGAAGAGCAAAATAGACTCTCCTGAGGAGAACCCTGCCAGCATTTCAGCTTGTCCCTGAGGAAGCTGCCATGTTTTCTTTATTTTCATCTGGAGCTCACTCTCTGAGGACATATGTGAAGGGGGTTTTGGGTAGAGGAAGTCCCTGGCGTGTTCTGAAGCTAGCACTCGGCTCTCTCAGGCTTGCTCCAAGTGCTGGCAGGACAGCCTCTTGGAATCTCTGCATGAGTGACTGGGAGTGAACTAGGAGAGAGCTTCCCCTAAGGGAGGAAAGAGTCGTGACAAGCTTGACCCAAAAACAAAGCCTTAGTCATCAGAGGGGAGCATGGTGCAAAAGCTGTCACTCAACCAAGTCCCTGGACTTTGACTGAGTCCAAGGGCGAGGATGGAAGCTATAAGCGAAGCAATTGAGCAGCTGTTACACCAGAAGCTGAGTTTCTGTGTGGGCAGCACAGATTTGATGCTCCTTAAACACAATTAGAAGGAGGACACCAACATGCCCTTTCTGCTGTAGACCACCACGCAGCCCAGGTTCCCGGGGATTCCTACGCATCTGAGGTGGTCCAGGTGTTGGATGATAGAAGTGTAGTGTAGGAGGCTGTCATCTAAGATGATGTGATCATCAGAGAGCTTGGAGAAGACTGGCTGGCGTCTAGGGTGTCACATGAAGGATTCCTAAGGACAACAGGAATCATCACAATGATGTTCTCTTGTGGAATATATATGTATTAATTTTTTCCTTTCCTAATTATTTTGATACTATAGTCAAATGCCTTACATCGAGGAAGCTGTGATGCTGTCCATAAGACCTAATTTCCAAATTTCTAGATGGAGAGTCAGGATAAAAATCAATGCAATTAGCTCCTAGTTAGTAACTTGGGACTTTTGAGCTATGGGGAGTTCTTGTGATATCTAGCCCATTTGCTCTCTCAGGGAAGGCTAGATTCATGGAAGCTGGCCAGGATGGCTTCCTGGGGCCAGGGGTACAGGGTACAGGATAAAGAATTGGCCAAACCACAGCATCAAAACAAAAGAAGATACATACAAGAGTGCAAGGTCGGGTCTGACTGGAGGAAACATGACCAAACAATGTGGTCAACTTGATGTACCCACATTAAACAGAAATAAAACTATGGAAACAAAAATGGGGCAGGGCAAGAGATGAAGAATTCCCACACCCTCGGAACTCCCTGGAGCCCTCCTATGGATGCTCCTCTCTGGCCTTGTTAGGTGTGCTTTGTGCATTTAAAGGCAGGAAACAAAATACATGGGTTTTATGATTACATGTTAGAGTAGTTTGCTGGAGCCACTGTAACAAATACTGGGTGGTTGAAACAACACAAATTCATTTTTCCACAATTCAAGAGGTTAGAAGTTTGAGATCAAAGTGTCAATAGAGCCGGTTTCAGCAGAGGTCTGTCTCCTTGGCTTATAAATGGCCATCTTCTCCCTGTTTCTTTACATGGCCTTCCTTCTGTGTGATCTGTGTCCTAATCTCCTCTTCTTATGAGGACACCAGTCATATTGGGTTAGGGTCCACCTGACTGACCTTATTTAATCCTCACTGTCTCTATAAAAACCCTATCTCCAAATACCACTACATTCAGAGGCACTGAAGGTTGGGATTTCAACATCTGAATTTGGGAGTGGGGGGACACAATTCAGCCCATAACATATTTTAAAAATAATTATATCAGAGTGTATACTTACGGTTAGTTTCCTATTAATTAATTAGTAAAGAAGTAGTCTCTATTATCATATTCTCTGCAGTGAGAAGACACCAGAGAAGAGTAGAAAAAGGAAACTGAGGACAGTTTAGGCAAGGGCACAGGGGATTAGGTCATCACCATTTCCAATCCTGCTGTCAGATACTATTTATCATTGGGGAAGAACTGGCAATAGATTCTGTTTGCCTTTTCCAGAGAGTAGTCCTTTCAAGCTAAGGAAAAGGAAGATGGTGGAAAAGAGTGGCATCCAGTCAGTGTCTCAAGAAGGAGACACTATATCCATCTTGAGAGGAGGGTTTGGGTACAGGCAGTATACTAAGGAATTCTCTGGATCAGTATCTATGAAGGAAATAGGGCTGGGCAAAGGGAGGCACTGGACCCAGTGCTGGCAGTGTATGTGCAACAAAAGCCTGAGCTGATCCAGAGCTCCAGAGCTCGGATGGCCCCTCCAAGTTGAGACCTATCAGACAAGAGGCTGGATCTCCCCACCTCACATATATCCAGGGCAAGTTTATAGATGAGGACCCTCCCCAAGGATGAGGCATGATCTTAGACAAAGCACTGCTCTTTAGCTCCACCCCCAACAGCCTGAGAATGAAGTCTCCATCTTAGATGGAGGATCCAGGTGACTCACTACAGCATCCGCTGCAGACAGCTTATATCTATATCTATATCTATATCTATATCTATATCTATATCTATATCTATCTATCTATCTATATCTATATCTATCTATATCGAGAGAAAATTATTCAGAAAAGCATCATTCAGGGGCCCATGAGAACATAAGCCCCCAAATAACAAATACCTACTTGAGATTAGTCTTTGATCATCCCTGATCAAAAAGATGTGAATCCTATAAAACGTGGTCATTTTGTTGGTTTCAAGCCACAGTATCCTCTAAAATTAGAGGGATTTAGAAAATGGTTCATGTGATCTGTTGGCTCTAAAAATATCGATTTTTAAATGACTACAATGAGCAAAATTCCTGAGCTTACATTTGCCTGTTTAAAATGACCTTTTCTTAAAAAAAAAAAAAAAATGACCTTTTCTTGATTAGCAGAGAATTCATAAACAACTTCTCCATATACACTGAGCTATTTCTAACCAAAAACCTATACATATATAAAATATATGTATCTCTCCCTCTCTGAAAATTCAATGAAGAGTAAAAAAAAAAAAATATTATGCATCTAATATATTTTAACCATGGACATTTACAAGATTCAGTTATTCAATTGCCTACAGGTTTCAGCAGATATTTACTGAAAATCTTTGAAATGCTTTTAAAAAAAAAATATGGCCCCCGATCTGTTACTTACAATCTTTGGATGACCCAGACCCACCTCCTCCCAAAAAAGTAAAAAATGAAATAAAATAATTAGAAACTATTTTATGTGCTGTTAAGAAGACAGTGTGCCAGTCTAGAAAATAACTGAGGTAAAGGGGACAGCTGCTTTCACTGAAGTATGGAGAAGGCCTCTCTGAGGAGGTGATCTTGAAGTTCTGGCTTGAGGGTCAGGAAAGGACTGGACATTTGTGCTACAAAGGAAGTGTCCCAGGTAGAGAGAACAGCATGTGCAAAGGTTCTGGGGTGGGAAGGGGTGTGGTTTGATTGACAACTGACGTGGAGTGAAGGAGGAAGTGACAGGGGGAGACATTAGGAGGGATAAGAGGATGCAGGTCAGGTAGGGCCTCAGAGGCATTTAGATTTAACTCAAAGACAATCTGAAGTCATTGAAGTGTTGCCAGCTGGGAAGAGAAATTATCTGATGGATGTTTCAAGAAGGTGGCTCTGCTTTTGTGTGGAGAACCAACCAGAGGGAGCTTCCAGCAACAGCAAAGAAAGGAGTTAGGAGGCCCGTATAGAACACTAGGGAGGGATGATAGGGACTGGAATAACTGGGATTGCACAGAGGGTGAGCGGGCCGGCAAGGGAGGGAAAGGGACATGGTTAGAGGGACTCTGAGATACTCCCGTAAAACAAGTGGGTAGAGGGTAGTTCCATTTGCTGAGATGGAGAGGACCAGGAACAGAAACAAGATGTGAGTGTTAGGGGGTGGAGAGTGAATTAGCGTTGACTTTCTGCTGTTTTCTCTTCCTCCTTTCTCACACCTTCTTCTACATGCCTGTGGATACATTCCAAGCATGCAGATATTAATTAAATGTAATACCACACATTTGTTAATATTATAAAAATAATAATGATAATAACTTTGATCATGTTCTGCATATATACTAGGGACTATACTAGGTCTTGTATATACCTTCTCTCATCAATCCTCGCTATAATCACGAGAGATTACCCCCATTGATTGTATGATAAAACCAAAGCCTACAGAGTTTAAGTCACTTGCTCCAAGTCACATTATATATCTACGTGACATTAAACCCAGAAAGCTGGACTCCAAGGCTGACATAGTTTTCCTACATACTGAATTTGTGGCTTTTGAAATGTTAATTCTCTGACAGTTTTTATCACACATTCAAACATTTCTCTGCAAAGAAACTTTTTCCCTTCGTCGTGTGGCATTTCTAGTTAATATTTCTTCACCATCTGTATGTGATCACTTTAGCTTCAGTAAGTCAAAGTCTGCAAATATTTTGTATCGGCATAAGCTTCCTACTTGATTTCAAATATGTTGAAACTGAGCCTGGAATAGAGAGCATGATGAATTGTCAAATCCATAATGTCTGTTGTTTTTCTAGAGGATTTCTGTCTGTAGTTTCTATCAATGTTAAAGGCAGTTAGTTTTGTTTGGTAGAGAAGAGACCCTTTTGATTTGAAAATAAGAATGATTCCATGTATGCCAGGAGACTGAATATTTGTATTTCATGGGTTATTGATAACATCTTTGCCCTTTCTTTATTGCAGGCTGAGCAATCTACACCTCACCAGCCGGGGTAGGTGGGAAAGAGGGTCACTTATGTGCATGAATGCAGGTCATGGTGAGCATCTTTCAGCAGAGTTCTTCTGAACACCAGCCACTGTTCTGGGGGTTTCATATATACTGTCTTTGATCTTCAACATCAAATTACAGAGAATGAAAATGAGGCCAACAGCAGCTTACACATCCTCAGAGACTTTCTCCTTTAACAACTACTTTTTCTTGCCCCTCCACCTCACTTTATATTAATTATATTTATATCTTCAATATTTGTTCTTAAAAATGGTGGTCATTTTAGGGAATTGAGACATGATACCAAAATAAAAATAAAAGCAAATCACTCACATTCACATTACCCAGATAGAACGATGGTTGAAATGTTGTTATTCCTCCAAGCCATAAATGTATATGCAGAATCAGTTTAATTTGTATTTGCTACTTCAATTTTATTTTAAAACGATGTAACGCTACAAGAATTTTTCTAGGAATCCCTGCATGGCCCAGCGATTGTGGGTCTGCCTTGGCTCAGGGTGTGATCCCGGAGTCCAGGGATCGAGTCCCACATCAGGCTTCCTGCATGGAGGTTGCTTCTCCCTCTGCCTATGTCTCTGCCTCTCTCTCTGTGTCTCTCATGAATAAATAAATAAAATCTTTTTTAAAAAAGAATTTTTCCATGCCGTTGCCTATTTGTCAAAACATAAACACTTAAAAATATTTATAATGTTCTAGGATATAGCTATAATCTAATAATTTCCCTAATGTTTGACATTAAAATTGCACAAGGAAAGATTGCACTGCTCTCAATAATACACCAAAAATATATAATGATGCTAACACAATATTCAGATGTGTAGGACTGGAAGAAGACAAACGAGAATTTGGAAGAGGTACACTTGGTTTTTTGTTAATGTTATTTTGAAACAATCTCAAACTTCTAAAAATGTTGCATGAACATTTATTTATTCTTGAGCCATTGGAGACTAAGCTGCTTACATGATGCCTCATCACTCCTGAAAACCTTAGTGTATATTTCCTAGGAGCAAAGATATTCTGCTACATAATTATAATACTACTATCAAATTCAGGAAATTAACATTGCTACATGACTACTGCCTAATCTTCCTCCGCATTCCAGTTTCAAAAACTGTCCCCCAAATGTCCTTTATATAAAAAGACCTAATCCAGATTACATTGCATTTAGTTGCCAATGTCTTTAGCTCCCTTAAGTGTAGAACAGTCCCTCAGTATTTTCTCAATTTTCGTGACTTTGGTCTTGAAGATTACAGATCGGTTATTTTGTAAAAGGTCCCTAATGAGTTTGATGTTTCCTTGGGATTAGATTTGGGTTATGCAGCTTTGTCAGGAATATCCCAGAGGTGATGGCCTTATTACCTTCTATCAGGTTGAATGCTACTTGGATTTGTCCCATTATTGGTGACAAATCAATTTTATTTTTAAAAAAATTTTTTTTTTTTTTAAAGAAAGGGGAGAGGGGCAAAGAGAGAGACTCAAGCAGACTCTCTGCTGAGCATGGAGCCCAACTCAGGGCTACCATGATTCTGAGATCATGAGTACAGCCAAAATTAAGAGTCAGACACCCAAGGGACTGAGCTACCCAGGTACCCTGGTGATGTTCACTTGAAACACTTAACATTATGTCTATCAGGATTCTTTTTTTTTTTTTTTTTTTTTTTTATGTATTCATGAAAGACACAGAGAGGGAGAGGCAGAGACACAGGCAGAGGGAGAAGCAGGCTCCATACAGGGAGCCTGAGGTGGGACTCCATCCCAGGACTCCAGGATCAGGCCCTGGGCTGAAGGCAGCGCTAAACCTCTGGGCCACCAGGGCTGCCCCTCTATCAGGATTCTTCACTGTAAAGTTATCCTTCTGTCTTTGTCATCAATAAGTATTTTGAGGGGAAGGATTTTTCACCTCAAATTTTCAATTGGTTCATTGTTAATTTAAATCAATATGAGCTCGTGGATTCCTGTTTTGTTCAAAAAAAAAAATTTTTTTTTTTAAGAGTTCATTTATTCATTCGAGAAACAGAGAGAGAGGCAGAGAGACAGGCAGAGGCAGAAACAGGCTCCATGCCGGGAGCCCGATGCGGCACTCGATTCTGGGTCTCCAAGATCAGCCCTGGGCCTAAGGCAGCGCTAAACTGCTGAGCCACAGGGGCTGCCCAATGTTCAGTGGGTTGTAATCTATTACTATTGTTGTGCCCAAGATCGCGAATCCGAGAAACCACCGAGGAGCCGACACCGATGCAAACACACGAGGGTTTATTTACAAGCTCGAGCTTGGGTCCAAGTATACCCGACACAGGGGAGCAGGGACTTGGACCCCGAGGTGGGTTTGAGCTTAGTTTTTTATAGGCTGGTCTAGGGGATCTCCAGAAGGGGTGGAGGAATTTCTCAAGTTCTGTTTACATTTTGATATGGGGCTTTCAAGGGCATTGAGCTCTGTTCATATTCTAATAGGGGCTTCTGGCCCTTGGCTTGGACTCTGTTCTTATTCTAATATGGGGCTTTCTAGGTTGTTAAGCTGTAAGCTGTTTTCTTCCTGTAACTGAAGTAAGGTAAAGTTCAGCTCTTATTCACAGGAGCCTGGGATGACTGTACTGGTGCTAACGCTGAACTTAAAGTGGAATGGCCTTAATTTTCTCGGCCTCCACAACTATCACTTATTTTGATGCACAAATCACTCCAGATTTGGCCAGTGGGAGCTCCTATGACCTTCTGATTTGTCCCCAATATTCTTTGAGCACTTTCTTACTTTGGGCACAATAAGATGTTCTAGGCTCATTTAATACTTTCCCACCTCAGCCCTGGAATTAGCCATTTTTTTCCCCTGAGAGTCTTAGTTTCTTTTAGTGGAAGTTGGTATTTAGAAACCAGGTCTTGATACCATGCTTGCTCATTGCTTCTGTGGTATCATTGCTCCCAGACCCTCTCGGTAAGCAAAACTAGAGGGGAGACATAGAAAGAATACATATATATTCATATCAATATTTATTTCTGTAACTATTTATATTGAAAGCACCAGTTTTTGTATATTTATGCAATCTGTCACTATTTTAAAATTTATAGTGTCTTCCATTATTTTTATGTCATTAAAGTCCTTGCTCATCAAGCTGATTATATGCTTGTTTACATCTTCCGATTTTCTAATGGGTTTCCTTATTATGTTGAATTTCTCACCTGGAATTTATTTGGGAGTATGTTGCAAGATGAAACTCTTGCCTATTTATTGTTTCAAGTAATTAGTCAAGCTCCAGTAGAATTTATGGAGTCATATTTATCCCTTCTTCATTTATAATATTCTGTTTTCAAATACATTGTCATATATATAAGATACTAGAGTTTCAGGGATGTCTGTTCTGTCTGTTGGCTCTTTTGCCTCAGACATTTAGTTTTCATTATTGTAGCATTACGTTGTGTTTTTATATCGGTTATATTTTAATATGTGTTAGAGTAATTTTCCTGCACCAGAAATCTTGCATGCCAGTGGACTAATATCATGTTGCTCCCAGAACATTTAGAAGCACTGTCAAATGACTGAGGAAACCACTTGGAGTTTGGGAACTAACCAACCTCACTCAGGTGTAATATTATTCAACAACTTTCTACTCCTTTCTTTTGTTTACTCGTCATTAGCTATCATTGGAGCAGAACAATTTGCATTTCTAAGGGAACCAAAGAAACAACTACAGATAGCATAAGAGTTAAGACCTAAGAATTATAATGAAAATGATGCATTAAAAACAGATCTTCATTTTTGTATTATAAAATGCAAGAAGTTTATTTTATCACATACTAGTCTGATTATCATCATGCCCTGTGTAATTCCTCCTGGTGATTAAGACAAACATGCGTATTTGGAGGAGGGGTGGGTGTTTTAGTAGAAAGTACAACAGGCAGCAGAGAGACAGCAAGATGATCCTGTACATTTGTTGTTATTGGTATTTTACAGGCAGGGCTGCCAGTGTGTCCTTAATTTCTTGCTCCACTGATTTACACATGGTAACTGTATAGCTGGGAATCAACACAGTGGTAGACTTTTTTTAAAAGCCCCTAATTTCTTAAATGGCTAGCCGGCAAGTGTCCAGAATGTATTGTTATCTGAAACAGCAGAGTGACAATGGAAACATTGATGTTGGAAGATAACAAGTCACAAAGCTAGATGAGAATACTAGGTCATTGGTGCTTAAATGTTTCATATTGTTTTCAGAGGTGCAACTTTTTTATTATTCAGTTCTGCAATGGTATGTTTGTGCAGAAAATACTAAGTGACTTTTAGATAATATTATGTTAAGCATGACAAACAAGAACCTTAAAGAGAAACAATAGTATCAATATTTCAGTTTGAAATAGGTCTTCATACTGACTACACATTCACCATATACTACTATTTTCTCTTTTCTGCACCTAAAAATATAGTTGCATTTCTATAGTACTTTGGGCTTACAAAATGTTTTCATGTACATTAGCTCATTTCTTTTTAAGGCAAACATTTATTGAGGCCTTGTCAGCACCAGATATGATCCAGAGAGTATAGAAGCATTATCTCATTAAATCCTCACAAAGGCAACATGGGGTGACTTTCAGATAAGCTCTATTAAATCAGTGAGGGATCAGAGGTTAAAGAGGTCAGGTCATTTCCCATGGTTATGCTCCATTTCTAGTGAGTGCTAAGAGAAGGGATAGTTCTTTCTGAGTTTTATTATCCTGGCCCAACTTCCCATAGACTTCAGAGGCTACTTTGGAAGTTTCTCATTAAGCCAAAATTTCCAGTATTAGATATCCTCTGATGTCTCCTTTGGCATCCTAACTTCTCCCCTTGCATCTGATCTGCGAAGTTTTCATGGGAGCAGCCACAGAGAGGAGCTTAGTATGAACCTGTGGATGGAGCACCTGCTATCTTGACCACTCAGAAGGACCAGGTAGGAAATGATGAGAGGAAATTCAGAGTATCAGGGTCTGATAACATGTATTTAAAATACTTAGAAGTCAGAGATGCAGAAATATCAGTTCCCTTCTAGCCCTGGGATATAAAATTATGCATTTTAAATCTTTATAAGATAAAATAGGGAACTTCATTCTCTCCCATTTACACCAGGACTCAATGGAAGAAAAGGTCCTTTGGTTCTTTCTTCCCTTGATCTGTAGTCATGATTAAAGCCCCATCTGGGTTTACATCTTGGATCTGGCCTTCCTAGTGATGGGATTCAGGGAAGTTACTTACCCTCCCTGGGCTCCGTTTTCTTGGTGTTTCTTCACAGTGTTAGGAGGACTAACTCAGCACCCAAGCACTGCAGAAGCACAGAGTGGTATTAGTTCTTCTTTTTCTTCTTTTTATTTAAAAAGAGACTATGACTTTCTTAAGGGATCCTTACAAAGTTTCACATACTTCCTGCTACCATGTTTTCTTGTCAGGCCCTCATGGGTCCTCCCTCCCCTCCACTTCCACCGGGCTGCTAGAGACTTGGGCAGGATTGAAGATCATGCCCTGGAAAGCCCAGAGCACCTTCCTTCATTGCATCCAGCTTGGTTGTATACCACGTATTTCTCTGGAGCTCATGATGGCATCTCTTTCCCTCGCTTCTGGCACCTGATCTTATCTCTAGATGTGTAGTGGACAATTCTTAGATGTCTCAAACTCACCCTGAATTCAACATGTCACAGGCCCATCTCAGCACATTCTCCCCCACAAAACTACTCTTTCTCCTCTTTTCCTACTTCCATTGTCTCTCACCTCCAGCATTATTTTTCCTTTCCTTCTTTTGCTTAAATATAAGTTATCAAAAACAGGTGTATCAGTTCCATTGATGGCAACCATCACCCAGCACCTTTGGTTCTGGATGCCAAACTCTTCCTAAAGGTGATACTTATTTACAGTTATTTATTACTATTGGTTGAATGTTTTCTCTCTGCTAGACAGTCAGCCCCATGAAGTCTAAGTCATATCTGGTTTCTCATGACAGTATCCCTGGTACCCAGCACAACCTCTGATAATGGTTGGCACACAAGTAGCAGTTGACTGTTGAACTGCTCTCTATGACACTTGTGGGGTTTTTTCCCCAGTCCCATCCCATCATTCCTAATGACACCTTCCCTAGTAAAATTATCAAAGCCTCTCACTTGGATCTTTGAAAGACTCTCCTATAAGAATAGTTGGGTCATTGGACACAGATGAGTTTGAATTCCAAGTTCTGCAACTTACTAGCTGTGTAGACATGAGGATTTTTTGGGTCTTGGTTTTCCTAGTTCTAGTATGGAAATGATAAGATGTATCCATAAGGTTGACAGATTAAGTGAAATAAATATTTGAAGGGCTTTGGAAGTGTCTGGCACATAGTAAATTCTCAATGCATGTTGCCTAGAGGGAAATGTGAAATGAAAGACATAAAAGACAAATTTCTTCCTAATTTTCGATATGTATAATATTACCTACCTGCTCTGGAACTCTATTTCCTTCAAATATCCCTTAAATCTAATATCTGAATTTCATTCCCCTAGGACCTTACTCTCTCCACTTGAACCTAACAGCTAATTTGATAACCTAATAAATGCTAAAGCCTGGTCTCTTAGGGACTTTAAGTGTTATCTCTCTGGTAATATTTTTTAACTTAACAGATCCTCTAAAAAAAACAAAATGATTTTAAATATGAGATATTTAAACACATGGCAGGCAGGCTGATGGTTTCTGGCCTGCTGGTGTTCCCATCCAATGACTTCTTTTTTTCTCCCTCTCCCTCCATTGGGCTCAGCTTCACAAAAAATTAAACAGGTAAACCTATATAGAAGACCAAGTGGATTGGAGTTCTTGTCTAACACTCTGAGACTCTGATGGGTCCTTTCACAGCCAGTTTGACTTGAACCTCAGGTTTTCTGTCTTGCTGCTCAACTAGTACTACTGTCTTTCTAGAAATAAAGCCCACATTTCTCTTTCTAATCTTGCACCATTGCCCCAAATCCTAGATACTCTGCTGGGTTCCTGCTATGCTCTGATAGATTTCCCTCAATGCTAATTCTCTCTGCTTGCCTGATTCTGAATGCCTTTGCTTTGGAATTACATGTGCTACTTTCTCCTTGTGTGTGTAGAATCCCCTCTCCTGCCACCATGTCAACATGCAGAATATTTTGTGCCCCATCTCCTAGGTTCTGGATGCCAAACACTTTTAACTTGACTGACATTTCTTCTGGAACCTATTTTTGTTGTTGTTGTTGTTATTCTTCTTTTTGAGAGAGAGAGAGCTCAAGTAGGGGAGGGACAGAGGGAGAGAAAGTCTCAAGTAGACACTCTGCTCTGCTTGGAGCTCAATGTGGGGTTTGATCTCATGACCCTGATAAGCCTTTTAAAACCACCCAGGCCCCCCTGGAACCTGTATTATAGTGTATGGCCAACCCAAGAAATCATGTCTAGGAACAGCTCCAGTCAACCTTCACCCATTGGATTTAACTGGATCTTTCTCCGCTATGATCCTAAGCTAAGAGATGTAATGCAGACCAGCCTTTTTGCTACTGATCTAGTCATTTTATGCAGAGAGTTATTTCTTCTTTATGAGAGCTAATACCTTTAACTCCTTGAGTTAGACATATCTAGAGAGATATTCAAAAGCACTTTGAATAGTAAACAAAGCAAAATCAAATAAAAACAAGAGCATAATCATGAAAATTCACATTAACTTATAATTAACCCTAGATCCCCATGTTATATGTATTATTATATATTTAATATAATTACAAAAGTTCTTATCAGGGATGAACTATGACAAGATTTGTGAATCCTAGTCACATGGCTTCCATCTTAAGGCCTGTTGTAAAATAAACTGTAAAGTTCTCAAAAATAGTAACCTAAATTTTACTTAATGTGGAAGACATATATGTAATAACAACTTATTATAAGATATAACATATTTATGTAATTATAACTTCAAAGTGATATATAATAATAATTTTCAAAAGATTTGGAATGATTGGGGTCTGCTTTTGGAAGCAAGGCCTCTGTGATAATGGAGGATTAGTGGCATAGAGGTCATCTTGTCACATTGGGATGCTATTTGGAATTTTTCAGGCATTTTCCTACCAACTCAGTCTTATAAATTGTGATTAAAATCTTAGGCCATGGAACCTACATCTTTGGTAAATGTACAAATATTTAATGAGATTTCTATAGGAAATGAATTTTGTTTTCCAAGCAACTAATTAACAAAGGGAGAGTTATATGTAACTCAAAAGAGGTAAATTACTATTTTTTGTATATATAACATGACCTAAACTATGCAAATGGATAGTCAGAAAGCTCCCTCTCCACCTCCTCTACAGTGTAGTAAGTGACACTAGACTTGCCCTCCCCTGGAAACAACTGGAAAACCTGACAAAGTGTTTTGAGACACTGGTTGACAGACAGCATACAGTTGGGATACCTTAGACAATGTAAACAAGTCATATGAGCCCTTGATTGCCCCAGATTTCGGTCAGGAAGCTCTGCAGAACTGTGTCATGAGAACGGGGAATGTAAGCAGAATATGACTCCCTGAGATGCATCGGCAGAGACTGTGGGGTTCATGAAGGAGGGAGATATATAGAAATAATGTCTCTCTAGGGTGAAACGTCATGAAGCAGAGCAAGGAACTACCAGGGAGTGATAAACTGAAGATTTCCAAATAGTTGAGTTTTGACTAGCCAATGACAAAGCTCCTTGAATGCCCAGGGTACACAAGCCTTAGTAGCAGAGCTAAACTAGCTCTGGAGTGAAGGCCATTCTAGAGCTTCCCCAACACCATTTCTTTACTGTTAGAATAGTAGAGAATCCTGATTTTGATCACGGTGACAATGTGTCCAGTCAAAAACCTACTTTAAAAAAGATTTATTTATAAAATTGTATTATTATTATTATTTTTTTAGATTTTTATTTATTTGAGAGAGAGCATGCAAGAGAGAGAGGGAGAGAGAGAGAGAGAACGTGCACACATGATCTGGGGGAGGGGCAGAGGGAGAGAGAGAGAAGCAGACTCCTTGCTGAGCAGGGAGCTTGATCCTGGGGACTTGATCCCTGGGAACTTGTGACCTGATGCTTAACAGATTGAGCCACCCAGGCACCCTCTGGAAAAAAAAAAAAAAATTAAATTAAATCAGCATTCCTTGCAGCTGATTTGGTTATGTGTTAAGTCTAGGTAACTAGTCTAAGTGAAAACCACTGTGAGTGGCTTCTGAGAAAGTTCTTTTAAAGGAGGCAGCTCGGGCAGCCCTGGTGGTGCAGCGGTATGGTGCTGCCTGCAGCCCAGGTGTGATCCTGGAGCCCCAGGATTGAGTCCTACATCAGGCTCCCTGCATGGAGTCTGCTTCTCCCTCTGCCTGTGTCTCTGCCTCTCTCTCTCTTTCTCTGTGTCTCTCATGAATAAATAAATAAAGTCTTTAAAAAAAAATAAAAGGAGGCAGCTCCTCTGGCTTATGTCTTTTTTACTCTTGCTCATTCCCTTCTTGCTCACTGGATGTGAAGTGATGTGAAGCATCACAAAAAGGGATGTGGAGCAGCCATATTGAAACACGAAGGAGGGCACCTGGGTGGCTCAGTCAGTGGTTCGACTCCCCTGTTGGGCTCCCTGCTCCACGGGGAGCCAGCTTCTCCCCCTCCCTCTGCCACTCTCCTTGCTTGTGCTCTCTCTGTCAAATAAATAAAATCTTGAAGAAAAAAAAAAAAGAAACATGAAGGAATAACCTTGAGAATTAAAACACTCACTGAGATTGGCTAAGAGGAAACTTAGGGCACATTTTCTCTTGAAGTATCTTGGAACCACCCAAACCTGGTCTTCAACTGCCTACAGAAGTTCCTGCTTAATAAAATTGTTGAAAAAATAAAATCCACAATTTTGAAAACTCTTGCTTAAACTATTTTTCTGTTTTTTGAAAAACATGTAAGTATCTCCTAAGTTCTTCTTTTTGGAGACTTTTTATAGCTACTCTCAGAAGCATATTCCTTTAGATAAAATCTACATTAAAAATTCTGAAAAAAATCATCTTATTGGTTTTTTTTAAAGGTTTTATTTATTTATTAATGAGACACACACACACACACACAGAGCACACGGCAGAGACACAGGCAGAGGGAGAAGCAGGCTCCATGCAGGGAGCCTGATGTAGGACTCAATCCTAGGTCTCCAGAATCACGCCCTGGGCTGAAGGTGACACTAAACCACTGAGCCACCCAGGCTGCCCTTATTTGGGTTTTGATTAGATTTTCCTTCATTTAGGTTGCTGTGGGCAGTTTAACTGAGGCTGTGACCCAGACTGCCTGACTTTAAACCCTAAGTATGCCACTTGGTAGCTATACACCCATGGGCAAGTTATTACTTTCCTGGTTATATTTTTCATTAGTAAAATGGGTGATATTATAGCATCAACTTCTTAGGGTTGCTGTGAGTTTATATGTCTAAAACATTTCGAATAGAATCAGGAAGAGAACAGTGCCCGCCAAGTTTTAGCTATTATTATTTTTAAATTTATTTTTAGAAAGATTTATTTAATTATTTTAGAGAAAGAGAGTGAAAGAGCATGGGAGAAGGGGAAGGGATAGAAGGAGAAGGAAAGAGAATCTCAAGCAGATTCTCTACTACATGCAGAGCTAAACGTGGGGCTCTATCCTAGGCCCTGAGATCATGACCGGAGTCAAAATCAAGAGTCTGGTGCTTAACTGACTGAGCTACCCAGGTACATCTAGCTACTACTATTTTAAATAGATATATTTGGAAAGTATTGCTCTGAGATAATTTTATTACCTGGAAACAACATTGTTTTTTATTCTATTCAGATTTTCTTTTTGCAAGATTCTAGAGTTCTAAACATTTTATTAAAGATTTATGCTTTTTCTTTTTTAGACAATTTCCAATTTCAATGATGATTACATTTCAATGAACACATATTTGCCCTTCCTGTCCACAAATCAAATCCCTCCTGGATATAACAAAGTGACAATGTATGCTGACAAATTGAATAATTCTGTTATTCCATTTCAATAAAATTCAAGATGCAATTATATTTTGAGGAAAAAAGAATATTATAAAATAATCAATAATCAATTTTTCAGTTTTGTTAGCTCGAGATCTTTTTTAGCAATCTCATTTTTGCATTTTACAATGATTTTCTTACAAGCCCAAAGTATTATTTTTTAGAAAGAAATGTAATGAAGAAAGAAGAGTGAGTCCCATTAAAATTGGTTACATTGGCTGCTTTCATTTCCAATAAACAAATGTAATTCCAAATTGAAACATATATGTGTACCAAGGAAAAATACTATTAATAAAGAGTGTATCCAAATGTCAAAGCCATGCAGAATTTGTAGTTTTGGAAATACACTCCAAAATCCAAATGTCATAAATACTCAAGTGATCTTTGTGTTCCAAACAGAGACCAAATGGCCAAATCTGGCTTGTGTTACCATGGAGACACATTTTGATGGAAGGACCTCTGATGAGGTTGAGCAGCATGGATGATTAAGGGCAGTGTTGTGATAAACAGCAATATGTGTCGGCATGGCACCCTCTGCAAGAGATTAAGAACGCATGTGCTGGATAGATAGCATTGCTTAAGAAATTATCATATCAGCTAACGTCTGCAAGTGATAAGCAAGTCAAAAATATTTTTAATTTTCTTTTTGGGGCTCTTAACACACAAATGTGTGTTATGAGAAAGACAGTTTTAAGGACAAGAGCAGTTTTAAGGACAAGAGTTAATCACAAGAACAATTTTTGTTGTTCTCTCAACAAATATTGTTTGAATTTTTTTTTAAGATTTTATTTATTTATTTATTCATGACAGACACAGAGAGAGAGAGAGAGAGAGAGAGAGAGAGAGAGAGTGAGAGGCAGAGACACAGGCAGAGGGAGAGCAGGCTCCATGTAGGGAGCCTGACGTGGGACTCGATCCCCGATCTCCAAGATCACACACTGGGCTGAAGGCGGCGCTAAACCGCTGGGCCACCATGGCTGCCCCTCATTTGATGTTCTAATAAACACTACGTAATCAAGTTTTTTTTTTTTTTAAGATTTTATTTATTTATTCATGAGAGACACAAGGGGAGAGAGAGAGAGAGAGAAGGAGGGAGAGGCAGAGACACAGGCAGAAGGAGAAGCAGGCACCATGCTGGGAGCCCAAAGTGGGACTTAACCCCAAGTCTCCAGGATCATGCCCTGGGCTGAAGGTGGCACTAATCTGCAGAGCCACCCAGGCTGCCCCATAATCATGTTTTTAAAACGGTATCTGGCAACCCTGGTGGCACAACGGTTTAGTGCCGCCTGCAGCCCGGGGTGTGATCCTGGGGACCCTGGATTGAGTCCCACGTCGGGCTCCCTGCATGGAGCCTGCTTCTCCCTCTGCCCGTGCCTCTGCCCCCCTCCTCTGTCTCTATGAATAAATAAATGAAATCTTTAAAAAAATTAAATTAAATTAAAAAAGGTATCTTAGAACTGTCAGCTCAAGCGAAGTGTAAAGATGAACTTTTTCTTATTGGTGGGAATAGGCCACAAATTCCGATTGATTCAATTTCCGTACAGATGATGGTCCCTACTATGTGGAAAGCACTATTATGTACAATGGGAATTCAAAGATAAGAGAGATACTGCACCTGGTATGAAGGAGAAATAAGCTCACAGATAATAAATTATGCTGTATCTTATAACTTAGTCATAACAGAGGTTCATATTAAGGACCATAAGGACTCACTGTAGAAGAATATTAATATTTGGACATGGGGATCAGGGAAGTCTTCACGAAACAGAAAGTCCTCAGGTTGAGCAAAGAAATGAGTAGCAAGAGTCTCATTAGATTAGGCAAGGGTTGAAGGAAGAAAAGCAAAAGATAAATACCCATTAAGTGTTATTCAGTGAATTTGACTAGCACACAAGGTATTAAAGGGAACACAATCAGAGAGAGAAATGAGAATGGGTAAAATGGCAGACTGAGTACATATGTCTTCCCTCAGTCCCAACAATTATCTACATAAACATTATGTTAAAAAGAAAAAATTCCATAATAGTATGGGAAGCCAGGACAATTTCAATCAAAGCACCAGAAATTTTGAAGAATCTTTAAAATAAATCAATCAGGATCAGGTCTGTAGAGAAATATAAGTGGGGGAATCTCAGCTCATCCAATATGCTGTCTAAATGGAATAAGTCAAAAGTAGCTCCCACCCTAGAGGCAAAAAGCCCAAAGAACAGAAGGGAGCCTTATGGTAGTTTTCAGGGTATTTATTGGAGAATTGTGTCTTGAGCTGTAAGATAATTTGACCACAGAACAGAGCTATTTGTCCACAACTGAAAACATCAGGATAGGTGCTGAACTCCAGGGATTGGCAGGATGTCAGAAAAATACCAATGAAGGGGAGTGACAGGGAGTCTTCACTCTGAGAAGACAAGCTACACAGATTGGGGGGTGGATAAAAGGGTTCAAATGTCCTCGCCTTTATATGAAGATGACAAGAATATTCTAAATTAAAAAAATAAAATGTATGTTAGAAAAATATTTATGTAAGAAATGAAAGGCTTTAGAATGAATAATTTCCCAACAAAACAGGAAAATATGGGGACACCTGGGTGGCTCAGTGGTTTGTCCGCCTTTGGCTAAGGTCGTGATCTGGAGTTTCGGGATCAAGTTCTGTATCAGGCTCCCGCAGGGAGCCTACCTCTCCCTCTGCCTATGTCTCTGCCTCTCTCATGAATAAATAAATAAAAATTAAAAAAAATATGGAACAAATAATCATCCATCAATCTAACAAAAGACAAAAGGAAACAAAAAGAACCACCCCCCAAAAAAAGGAAAAGAAAAAAGAGAGAAAAAAAGGAAAAATAACTAGTAAGAAGAGAAAAACAACAAAATGATATTAAGTCCAGGAATATCAAGAATAATAGCATTATTAATTAATTGGTTAAGATTTCCTAATAAAACATGGAGAGGTTCAGTATGTAATTGGACTTCAGCTATAGCTTGTTTCAAGAAGCACACCTGAAAATATGACAGGAAAAGCTATAAATCAAAGACATGTATAAAATGTTAGGTAAGTATTAAAAAATATAAAAGGTAAGAGTACTAAAGCAGCATCACACAAGATAGAATTCAATGTAAGATGTATTATATGGGACAAAAATTGATTTTTTAATGGGAGAAAAATCAATCAAGAAAATATGTACTATACATATATAATTAATGATACATCCTTAAGTTCAATGAAGCAAAAAATTATAGAGATAAAAAAATTGATATATCCATAACTATTGTGGAACTAATGAATCAACGAGAAAAAAAATTAAGTAAGGATGTAGAGAATTTTTTTAAATGATTTTATTTATTTATTCATGAGAGAGACAGAGAGAGGCTGAGACATAGGCAGAGGGAGAAGCAGGCTCCCTGCAAAGAGCTGGATGCGGGACTCAATCCCAGGACCCTGCAATCATGCCCTGAGTGTGAAGGTAGACACTTAACCACTGAGCCACCCAAGCGTGCCAGGATGTAGAGAATTTGAATAGCACAATTAACAAGTTTGATATTTTAGATTTAAATAGACTTTGACCCAATACTTAAGAAATAATTTTTAAAGCCCATATGAAATGTTAAAAATAGATTAAATTAGGTCATAAATAAAATTCCAATCAATTCTTAAAAACATAGATTCTAGGGGCACCTGGGTGGCTCAGTAGGTTAAGCATTCAACTCTTGATTTCTGTTCAGGTCATGATCTCGGGGTCATGAGATCAAACCCCATGTCAGGCTCTACACTAGAGCCTGGTTAAGAGGCTCTCTCTTTCTCTCTGCCCCTTCCACTTGTCCCATTTGTATATGCTCTCTCTCTCTCTCTCTCAAAAAAAGAAAGCACAGATTCTACAGACCAGTCATTGATGAGAATGCAGTACTATTAATGATCAAAAGAGAACTATTAGGCTCAAAAGGAAAACAAAATAAAAATTATAAACAAGAAACAAATAAATGAGGGATCCCTGGGTGGCGCAGCGGTTTGGCGCCTGCCTTTGGCCCAGGGCGCGATCCTGGAGAGCCGGGATCGAATCCCACGTCGGGCTCCCGGTGCATGGAGCCTGCTTCTCCCTCTGCCTGTGTCTCTGCCTCTCTCTCTCTCTCTGTGACTATCATAAATAAATAAAAGTTAAAAAAAAAAATTAAAAAAAAAGAAACAAATAAATGAATAAAGATGAGGATACTACATAACAACTCGAGATAAGTATAAAATAGCAGAACTCAAAGATATAGCAAATTAAATATCAGTATACTTAAGTTAAAATAGATAATATTTTGAAAAGCCTAATAAAATAATCATATGTGATATATCTGATAAAGAACAAAAGGTTAGGGCTCCCTGGGTGGCGCAGCGGTTTGGCGCCTGCCTTTGGCCCAGGGCACGATCCTGGAGACCCGGGATCGAATCCCACGTCGGGTCCCGGTGCATGGAGCCTGCTTCTCCCTCTGCCTATGTCTCTGCCTCTCTCTCTCTCTCTGTGACTATCATAAATAAATAAAAATTTAAAAAAAAGAACAAAAGGTTAGTAAACAATTTAGTTCATTGTAGTTTTAGTAGAATGACCCTAAGAATTCTTAACATACAAAAATATAGAAAATTTCTTAGCTAGTGGGTATAGATACTAAAACCGATCAATAATAGATCAGAAATTCATTTGAAAAGAAAGAAGGGAAGAAAATGATAGTTCATTTAAACTCTGTGGCCCTTTAACATCATACATAAAATAATAGCAAATAAAACCAGCAATTTATTAAAAGTATCACACCAAGTAGGATTTGCATCAGAAATGAAAAGACACTATAGATTTAATGTAAATCCTATGAAAATTCCAGCAAGTTTTTTTTAATAAATTGACAATCTTAACATCTATATGAACATATTTAGATTGGCCAAAACAAGCAAACAACAACAACAACAAAAACCTTTTTAAAAAAAGAATAAAAATGGAGAGCTTTTACTTTCCTGATTTTGAAACTTTTTTTTTTTTTTTAATTTTTATTTATGATAGGCACACAGTAAGAGAGAGAGAGGCAGAGACACAGGCAGAGGGAGAAGCAGGCTCCATGCACCGGGAGCCCAATGTGGGATTCGATCCCGGTGTCTCCAGGATTGCGCCCTGGGCCAAAGGCAGGCGCCAAACCGCTGCGCCACCCAGGGATCCCCCCTGAAACTTATTTTTGAGCTACAGCTATCATGAAGGCATAGTACTGGCAATAAGAATAGACATATAGAACTACAGAATGATGGAGCAGATCCAAGAAAGAAATCCTT